>NC_069510.1:94671263-94781263 GCF_027579735.1 Bombina bombina
AGAGAAGTCTTTGACAAAATAGAAAAACTTAGCAAAAAACAACTCACCCACTGGCATGACAGTGTTAACTTGGAGAGATACATAAAATATAAAGTAGTACCAAAAGGTCTAAAACTCTATAAATCTGCGGTTTTTGAACCAGAAGATATAGAGTACCTCACAGAGTGGGACACTGCTCTTGATGAAGCATCTTACGTTCTAATGAATATAGCTATCAGATACAGAAACCACAAAGTGGACAAACTGACATTAGAAATACAAGATATGAAAAAACTTTTAGAATCACACAAGGGAGACACAACTTTCAAAGAACTAGACGAAAGAAATAAAGAGAGAATACAAAAATTCGAACACACCATTGAAGCTAAAAAAAAGAAAAAATTTCTCAGAGACTACTTAGAAATGCAAGAGATCACTGATGAAAACAAATTTGACTTAGAAACAGATAAAGATATGGAGGTATGGGAAAACACCAACACCCCAGAACAATCTACTGCAAAGGGTACATTCACCTTTCCAAATTCTACCAAAACAAATACAAATGACAATCATCATTTGAGAGTCAACCACAACGACAAAAACACTATTACTAACACATCAAAGAAAAACCCTAGAGAACAACATGCAAGAAATACACCCTCCAACTCAGAAAACACACGGAGAAGAAATTCAAATCAGAACTACACACATAATAAAAACACACATTGGCAACACAATTATCAAAATCCACGAGTCCCTAAAAATAAATTCCATCAAAAAAAGGTCTCATGGCAAAATAACGGGACAAACCATTATAACATGACAGATTCTAGATATAACCAAACACCATTTACAGGGAATAAAAACATGAGAAATAATCCCTCATATTACGAATATAATAAAAATACTGCAGCAAAATGTGAATGTCAGAATTATCATCAAGAACAACATGATACTTTCCAAAATAGATCACATAACTATAATTATAAACAAAACAGAAACCAAGAACAAAAACACAATCAACAAAACAGAAAAATTATGACCAAGAAAGGAACAACACAAACTAAAGGACACCATCATTTTTTAGAAAGGGAATGGATAGGAAACCACCCCCAGATACTACACCAAATTTTACAGGGACAGCACCACCCAGAGAGTACCAAAGGGAAGATCAAAACATAAATCTAAGACCCCAGTGGTCAATGGGAAACCCAAAGAAAAGAAAAGGTGTAGAAGAGGAAGACGGGGAGGAAGACTGGTGGGAAACAGAGGAAGAACAGGAAGAACCCAGAACCCCAAAAAGGGGCAAACAGGAGAACCACTTCTAAAAATATTCAATCTGTCGTCCCATTCCTTCACAGAAAACGAATTGAGTAAGGGCTAAATTTTGCACCTACAAAAGGTCCCAATCCTTTTAATCTATACATTGACTTCAACAAATTTATAAGAAAACTCACATTATGTAGACATTTCGAGAAACTCAATGCAAAAGATAACATTGACTTTCTAAAAAACATCTCAGACACTGATCTGGATGTACTAAATACACTGGAGGAATTATACAATAGTAATGAAACTCAAACACAGATTCAAACTAAAAGACACTCCAATCTCAAACCCTCCTCTATATTCTTTCCGACACAATCCAAAGGTAATGCCATCCCCACCTTTAGTGAGTTAGTACAAAAGGATTTACAATCACTTTGTGAAAACTATTCAATCAAAAAAGATAACCTAAAGAAACATGAAAAAACAGCTTTAGAATCAATCAAAGACATGAAAGACATAGTTCTGAGGGAAGCAGATAAGGGAGGAGGACTGGTCATACAAAATAGAACTGACTACCTCACAGAGGCCAACAGACTGTTAAATGACCCTGAGACATATAAAAAACTATCAGGGGATCCTACTACCATTTTTCAAAAACAGTACAATTCGATGATAGACACAGCAAATCATTTGAACTTACTCAACAAAAATGAACACAAATACTTAACACATGCATTTCCAAATAAAGCCATTTTTTACCACTTACCAAAAATCCACAAAGATCAGGTCAATCCCCCGGGATGGCCAATAGTCTCAGGCATAGACTCCCTGACGGCCAGGATTTCCGAATACGCAGACTTTTACCTAAAACCACTAGTACCACATCTTAAATCTTACCTAAGAGATTCTACAGACACTATAGCTAAAATTACAAAAATCAAATGGAAAGACACATACCAATGGATGACACTGGATGTGTCTTCCCTATACACTAGTATACCCCATGAAAAGGGGATTTCCGCAATGACACAAATTCTAAACGATACAGATCTATCGAATGAACACCAAAATTTCATTACTGAATGTATCAGATTTGTTTTAGAAAAGAATTATTTCGAATTCAATAACTCCTATTACTTGCAAATTAGCGGAACCGCTATGGGTACAACCATGGCACCCAGCTACGCCAACCTGTATATGGGGATGTGGGAAGATACCTATATCCACCAAAATAACCCCTTCCAACAAAACATTATTTGGTGGGGTAGATATATTGATGATATCCTACTAATATGGGAAGGAGACACCCCCACCACCACCAATTTCTTACAACATATTAACAATAATATTTTGAACCTACAATTTACTTCCAAAATTGAACAAAACTCAATAGAGTTTCTTGATCTAATATTGTTCAATGAAAATACAAACATTTACACTAAACTTTATAGAAAAAGCACCGACTGCAATGGGTACCTAAGAGCAGATAGTGGACATTACAAACCATGGATCCACAACATCCCCTATGGGCAATTTCAGCGCCTAAAAAGAAATTGCACAAAAGACAGCGATTTCAAACAAGAAGCTGAACTTCTCAGGGAAAAACTGATACAGAAAAATTACCCTAAAAAATTAATCGACAACTCCCTTAAGAAAGTGCAAAGACTAGATAGAACACAACTTCTTACTGCAAAAAAAGACATAGAGAAACCAAACAAAAGTACCAAAAAAATAGGTATGGTTACAACTTTCAATGAAGCAGCCCCAGAAATTAGAAAAATACTGAAAAAATATTGGCCAATATTAGAGCAAGACAAATTCCTGAAAAACAGCATAGGCTCTGCACCAGAGATCACATTTAGAAAGAACAGATGCCTAAAACAACTATTGGCACCCAGCAGACTCAAAGACACCACCAAGAAAACAAATTGGTTATCCACAAACACTAAAGGTTTTTTTAAGTGCAACAGGGCCAATTGCAAGAGCTGCGAACATGCTTATGAAAGCAAAAAAGCAACAAAAATAATTCAATCAAAAACTTTTCCATCAAAAAAATGTGAAATAAATACCCTCACTAACTGTAAAAGCACTTACGTGGTATATCTACTGGAGTGCACTTGCAATCTACAATATATTGGGCGTACCAAACGCCCATACAAGAAAAGACTGCTTGAACATCTGAAAAACATAGAGGCAGGCTACAAGGGCCATAGTGTCTCGAGACACTTCAAAAAAATTCACAATAAAGATCCAAAAGCACTCAGAGGCACAATATTAGAACAAATTCAGATACCACGCAGAGGAGGAGACAGGTTCCTTAAGCTTCGCCAGAGAGAAACTTTCTGGATTCACTATATGGGCACAATGAGCCCTATGGGATTAAATGAAGATATAGATCTGGCAGCATTTTTATAGAAATCTCTTAAAAATCAGTCACAAAAATCAGCAATTTATGTTTAGCCATAAAAACAGATAAATAATAGGTATCAAACTTACATCAAGATTACCAGCAAATCAAAAATTCAAGGCTAATACACTTTCCACTACTTCCCATACCTCCACCTTTGTCCAAAATTCATAATCAAAAAACGTCCAAGAAAATTATACAGAATAAAATTGTTTAAATCCAAACACTACACCGTAAACATTATATTACGATTTCATTTATTACTTTCCGTTCGCCTAAAATACTATAAAAACAAGAGAAAAGATTGTTTTACTATCTAGGACTTTAAGCATACGTTCCAGTAAAAATAGTATGATTGACTCAGAATAGGAGAGACTATAGGACCCAGCAGACACTGACGACCAATTCCCAGAAGTCAACAAAGCATGGTCACTATGACAACCGATACGCTAACATACCTGACGTCACTACAACTTAGCCGCAATTGGACAATTAGGAACAAACACGCCCACCACAGACCTTTAAATTCTCACGATGCCGACTTCTGTCCATTCCACTTTTTACCTCTGATGAAGAAGTGACTGATCACTTCGAAACGCGTAAGGATTATCTAAAGGTGGGCGGACATCCTTTTGCTACATTGCGGCACGGCATCATATTTAACACAACGGGTAACAGAACTTTTTGAGCGATTGTACCCTTCATTATACATATGCCTCTGTGAGCATATTATACGCACAATTTGAACTTACCAACTGACAACAGAGGCGTTTTAGCCTAACAGCATTATAAACGCATTGGTCTTACTGACCACAAATTACGGCCAGCAGGTTGAGCTGTTTAAAAGAACCACATAAAGCATACAGCTATTTGTTTCCCACTAGCAGGCTGAACTGTATTTTAAATTCAAATACTGCATTGGGCAATCTTTGTACTGCAGCCAACCAGAGCACTGGCCAGGAGATCGAAATACTTATTCAATGTCTATTACTTACCTCATACTCTGATTGAGGGCATTTGATGTAAGCACATTTACTTAGTTCTAATTAAAAAGAGCTTTTTTATTTAAACGTTATCACACTATGTTCTTGTTTTCTTTTCTCATTCCATCTCAACCGATATGAACACCTGAGACAACCCAGATTCTCATCACCAAGAGGAAAAAGAGAGTCCAGGATTTTCCATTGCCTTTCAACAAACGATACAAGAGAGTCCAAGATTTTCATTCAAAACAACATACTGCTGCCAGGAGCCACCTGGAAACAAAGATCCCAAGGGTTTCAACAAAGGAAAGATTCCTACAGCAAAGAATAAAGCAAAATCGACTGGACAAGAGCCAAAGAAACATCTCTAACCCAAACAAGTCTACAACTTACCTCATATGATTGAGGTTACCTCTGGTAAGCACAAATCCATTTACCTCAGACAAAGAAGTGTCGAATATTCTAAAGTACAATACTGAACTTTTTAGAATACAATAACAATCCAAGGACATTATTATTATTTTTATTATCCTGTTACTATAACCACATTGGTCTGAAAATAACATACTTACTTTACTAATAGTCAATTTTTATTCTAGTGCCTAGCTGTGCGCCCTTTTGATTTTCTCTTTTCCATCCACATATATGTATATATATATATATATATATATATGCAGGAACAAAAGACTTGCACTCACTGGACTTTTGTATAATATTTACTTAACAAATGTGACGTTTCGAGGATAATGTATCCCCTTCCTCATACATTATCCTCGAAACGTCACATTTGTTAAGTAAATATTATACAAAAGTCCAGTGAGTGCAAGTCTTTTGTTCCTGCATATAATTTTTTACTAGCACCCTGGCAGTTGTGTTAAAGTGAGAGTGCACATCTCTGCTACAAATACATA
The DNA here is from genome assembly GCF_027579735.1 of Bombina bombina. NCBI lineage: Eukaryota > Metazoa > Chordata > Amphibia > Anura > Bombinatoridae > Bombina > Bombina bombina. The sequence goes on from NC_069510.1 coordinate 94,676,813, forward strand.
TATATATATGATTTATCATTTTATATTACCATCTCAAAGTGTTTAATGTCCCTTTAAGCAAATTTGATAATATAAGTAGCTGTTTAAATTTGCATGCTCTTTCTTCTTTATATAAATAATAAATTATGTCTTGGATTACCATTGTAGCAAATCTCTCAATAATAATGCAAGGAAAAGAGAAAGAAAGAAAGAAAGAAAACAGTGGAGAGAGAAGAAAGAGAGAGAAAACAGAGGGGATAGAGAAGAGAGAGAAAGAATGCAGAGTGGAGAGAGAAGAGAGAGAGAGAATGCAGAGTGAAGAGAGAAGGGAGAGAGAGAGAGAGAGAGAGAGAGAGAAGGGAGAGAGAGAGAGAGAGAGAAAGAAAAAAAAGAGAGAGAGAAAGAGAGAGAGAGAGAAAGAGAGAGAGAGAAAGAGAGAGAGAGAGAAAGAGAGAGAGAAAGAGAGAGAGAGAGTGAGAGAGAGAGAGAGAGAGAGAGAAAACAGAATGGATAGAGAAAGAAGAGAGAGAGAGAAAAGAGTGGATAGAGAAGGGAGATAGAGGGATCACATGAGGGACAAAGAACAGAGATAGTGGGAAAAAGAGAAGGTAGAGTGAGTTGAGAGCAAAAAGGGAGAGAGATAGAAGAGAGTGAGAGAATACAGAGTTCTGCTGAAAAAAGAGAATGGAGAGAAAGAGAGGAAGAAAAAGAGAGAGGAAGAATTGTAAAAGAAAGAGAGGAGGGAGGAAGAGTCAAAAGAGAGAGTGGAGAGAGAAATGAGAGAGGAATAAGTTAGAGAGGTGAGAGGGTGGAATGAAGAGAGAGGACAGAGAGAACCGGGTGGAGGAAGTGAAAGGGACAGAGAGAACAGCAGAGTAAGAGGCTAGGGGAGGCAGAAGAGGCAGATAACAGAGGAGAGTAGGGAGTGGGAGAGAGAAGAAAGTAAATAAAGAGAGTAGATGAAGAGAGAGAGAGACAAGAGGAATAGAACGGGGTTACTGAATGAGAGAGTATAACAAATGTTACTAGCAGCTGATGAGCTTTGGTTGTAAATAAGTTAAAAAATATGTCCTGTTGTGAGCTGCAAGAAGCCTAGGACATACTTGATGTTAACCAGCCTGTGTTCTTCTGCCTTCTGATTACGCTGTGGCTGACTGTACCGCACTAGGACAGCCAGAATGAGGAGAAAAAAAACAACACATATTTTTTTCGGTATGCCTGTGCGAGACCCCATCATGAGAGAGGCCTTAGGCGGTCGCCTATTCAGTGATACATCAGGGCGGCCTATGCTGGTGAGGTTGTAAACGCAAGATCACATTTAAAATTATTTGATGCTCACTTCACCTATCTTTCTGAGCAAGTCATTAATGGGCGTTCCTACTGTTAAGATGTAAAGTACAACATTATTTTGTAATATCTATCAAACAAGGGCAAACTGAAAAAAACTACACAATAACCACAACACTCTTGTTAAAACAAATCATGTAAATATTTGTAATTGTAAAATATTTGCATGTGTATTTAAAGGGACAGTTCACCCAAAATAATTTGCCCCTTTAAATTATTCCCAATGATCCATTTTACCTGCTAGAGTGTATTAAATTGTTTACAAATAGCTACTTTACTCCTATTTCAGCATTTGAAATAGCTGATTTAGCCTGTGGTATAGCCACCTATACTTAAAGTTTCTATACTGGAGTATATGCTATTGACAAGCCTAAGTAAACACAGCCAGCAGAAGAAGTTACACTCTCAGTGGGCTGCAGGATAGTTAAGTAATAAAATGATAATTTTCCATTGTTCTCTATGTATTGAGGTTTTGTGTTCCAGACAAATATAAGATAAGGAAGCAAGTGTGTGTACACAAAGTGATAACATAATGATATCTGATAATACTTTTAAGTTCAACCCATTGTAATAGGCTGTGGTTTAAAAGCACAAAACCAGCTACTTCATATACACAAATAAACCTGAAAATGCCATTTGTCAAATATTTTATACTCTGCAGCTGGTATAACAAGTCATTGAAAATACATTAACTGTAAAACAATTTTACAGTGTACTGTCCCTTTAATTAGGGTAAAGTATTCTCATTCAATAGAACAAGAGGCATCTTGGTAATCTCACAGAGAAGAACAAAGTCCTGGTTGTGGGTGTTCTGTGCATTCTAGAGGCAGCTGCGTTTTTTGCATGCACCTCGAACAGGCTTTTAGAATTTATAAAGACTCTATTATTCCTGAGAAGTAGCTTGTCTCTCAGTCAAGTCTCATTATTTCAAAGTTGTCTTGTTTTTGCTTTTCTTGTACTTTTGCATTGTTTTTGTGCACATATGTCAGTATGGGCTGTTATATAAAGGGTGTATTTTTTCCGCTTTAACTTGTTTGCTCTGTTAAGCTTTAAAGGTGTTTTTATTATGCCAGTAGCCTTGACAGTGACATTGACACATGATCAGCTGTGAGACAGATGCAGCTCCATTGGTAATTATGGTGCTAAATCGCAAATTGCGGATGTGATGAGGGGTGGTTTATCACTTGAATCACTTGAAACGTTAAAAGTCAGGGTCCTGAATTCCAATCAGTTTGAATTATCACATGAAAATATTGTATACCAGGTTGGAAGTTGTTTATTTTTTATCAAGTTCAAAGCAGCTCTGTTCTAAAGGCTCGCGCGGAAACAGGGGTATTTGGCCCCATTCAGGCCATGATAAATCAGTCCCATAGTTAAAACCTTTATTAAATATGAATATTGCATAAATATGTTTTGAGAAGTTTCCATCTACTTAAAGGGACATAAAACAAGTTGGGATAGAGATAAAATATAATAATATGTACTTGAATAGTGATGTCGCGAATAGTTCGCCGGCGAATAGTTACCAGCGAACATAGCATGTTCGTGTTCGCCGCGGATGGCGAACATATGCGATGTTCGCTCCGCCCCCTATTCTTTATGATTGAGTAAACTTTGACCCCGTACCTCACAGTCAGAAGACACATTACAGCCAATCAGCAGCAGACCCTCCCTCCCAGACCCTCCCACCTCCTGGACAGCATCCATTTTAGATTCATTTGGAAGCTGCATTCTTAGTGAGAGGAGGGACAGTGTAGCTGCTGCTGATTTAAAAGGGAAATCGATAGCTAGGCTAGTGTATTCAGTGTCCACTACAGTCCTGAAGGACTCATCTGATCTCTGCTGTAAGGACAGCACCCCAAAAAGCCCTTTTTAGGGCTAGAACATCGGTCTGCTTTTTTTCCCCTTTTTCCTGTGTAATCTAATTGCAGTTGCCTGCCTGCCAGCATGTGTGTCAGGCTCACAGCGTATACTGTGCCCACTTGCCCAGTGCCACCACTCATATCTGGTGTAACAGTAGTGTACATTTAAAAAAACAAAACACTTTTTTGACTGTGAAATAATAGCAGACAGCTGCCAGTACCCAAGATGGCCACCAATAAGGCAGATGGGGAGGGTTAGAGAGCTGTTTTGGGGGGGATCAGGGAGGTTGGTGGCTAAGTGGGGATGCTACACCACAGCATATGTAAATATGCTTAAAAAAATATATATATTTTTTAAAAACCTTTTATTTTAGTACTGGCAGACTTTCTGCCAGTACTTAAGATGGCGGGACAATTGTGGGGTGGGGGAGGGAAGGGAGCTGTTTGGGAGGGATCAGGGGGTCTGATGTGTCAGATGTGAGGCTGATCTCTACACTAAAGCTAAAATTAACCCTGCAAGCTCAACAAACACCATATCTCTCCCTTACTTTAGATTAGAAACATAACAATTAAACTAAACATAAATATAACTATATATATACTATGCTTAATATTTAGAAATAAGACCAACTATATTTCACATAAAAGAATTGCATGATGACATAATACATTACATGAAAACACATTATTTTTCATAGTTTTTAAGGTATTCAGGAGGTCTTCTGTTTTCTCTGAGAGGGTATTTTCGATTAGCATCTAAGGACTGATCATATGCTATGTTTTCTTCCCCCTCACTGCTCTCTGAGTTATTCATATTATCATCATGTTCTTGAAATAATTTGGGTAAATCAGAATCATCATCTTCTGCATCAGATACTTCAGTGTCCTGTTCTTTGTGTAGTTTCTTGAAGAAAGAAGAATTCCGAGTAATTGTATGTCCATTTCTTACTGCAGTGATCATTGATCCTTGAATTCTTGTAACTGTATATGGGATGACATCATATAAAGTATCCAACTTGTGTCGTCTATCTTGCCTACACAGGACTCTGTCTCCAACAGCAAAAGGAGCAGATTTGGTATGATAATATTTATCCGCATAAGCTTTCATCTTGGCTTTGGCATGACTGTCTTTTTGTATTAAGTCCTTGTTGAGTGTCTCTGTTAGCGAATCATTTATATCCGGAATTTTGATCCGAAGTTTGCGATTGAATAACAGCTCTGCAGGTGATCTGCCAGTAGTACAATGGGGAGTTGATCGATAGTCTCTCAGAAAAGAGTATAAATTTTGTTTCCCTGGTCTACCTTGCGCTGTAGTTGCCCTTAGAAATTTCCCCATAGAACGCATGAATCTTTCAGCTTCTGCATTAGCTTGTGGCCACAAAGGAGTAATGCGCCTATGTTTAAATCCAAGATATGAAGCAAATTTATTAAACTGAGTACTGTTAAATGGGGGACCGTTATCTGTTTTAACAATTTTAGGAATTCCCAATAAAGAGAAAACTTTGTCTAAAACCGGAATAACAGTGACTGAAGATGTTGAGCTGATAACTTCTACTACCGGGTATCTTGAATATTCGTCTATAATCACCATCAAATAATCTCTAGTAGGTAATGGACCATAAAAATCTATACTCACATTACACCATGGTGCTTCAGGCAATGCAGACATTTTTAAAGGCTCTTTGTGAGCTCCTGGAGTTGTGGCTTGACACACAATACAATTTCTCACCAACTTTTCTGCTTGTTGATCTATTGATGGAAACCACACTTTTTCTCGCAATAAACTTTTCATTTTAACTATTCCTTGGTGACCTTCATGTGCTAAGGATAATACTTGCTGTTGTAAACATGTCGGAATGACTAGTCGATTACCTCGCAAGATAATACTGTTGTCATTATTCACTGAGAGTTCTTTGCCAAATCTTGCAAATGACTTCAACTCTTTTCCATGTATTTTGTCAGAATCAGCTGTGTACCATTTTCCATTCCGAACTAATATAGCGAGTTTTTGCAGTATAGGATCAGCTAATGTTGCTTGTTGTATTTCTTCTAAACTCAATGCTTTAGGTATAGCATGATTAGTAACAAAATTGATATATTCCTCTGCATCCATGGAACTTGGTGAACTTGTGAATGAATCTGTTGATATAGGATGTCGAGACATATAGTCTGCTGGGTTCTCTTTTCTAGATTTGTAAACCACAGTAAAATTATATGGTTGTAGTCTTAAACCCCATCTTTCTATTCTAGCGGGCGGTTTGGATTTTGGATTATTCCAGATCAACTGTAAAGGCTTGTGATCTGTGATCAGTGTGAATGGACAACCATATAAATATAAATGAAAGTATTCACAACTCCAAACTATTGCCAGAGCTTCACGTTCTGTTTGAGAATAACGTTTTTCCACATCATTTAAAGAACGGCTACCATAAGCAATTATATAATGCTTGCCTTTGTCTCTCTGCGCCAGAATAGCACCTAAACCAACAGGGCTAGCATCTACTAAAAGAATAGTTTGCCGTTGAGGGTTAAAATAGGACATTGTCTTGTCACTGGTCAAACTCTGTTTCAGTTGTTGAAAAGCTTGTTGTTCAGTTTCAGTCCAACGCCATGGCACACTTTTCTTTGTTAACTCTCTTAAAGGTGTGGCAATAGTAGAGAATCTAGGGATAAATCGAGAACAGTAGTTTACCATCCCTAGGAAACTTCTGACTTCACTGGCGTCTATTGGAGGATTTGCATTCTGAATTGCTTCCACTTTCTTTGGGTCTGCTGATATGCCGTCAGCTGAAAAAACAAATCCATAAAATTCTAGTTTAGTTTTGTTAAATTCACACTTACTACAATTTAAGGTAAGTCCTTTCTCATGAAGTCACTCAAAAACTGCTGTGAGATTTTTATCATGGTCCTCTTGAGTAGCTCCAAACACAATGATATCATCGCTGAAGTTTTTAACTCCTGGAATTCCAGATAATGTTTGCTGTATTGCATTTTGAAATACTTCAGCAGCAGAAGAAACACCAAAACTTAGGCGCTTGTATCTCCACAATCCTGTGTGTGTTGAGAATGTAGTTATATATCTACTTGTTGGATCCAATTCCAGTTGATGATATCCTGATTTTAAATCAAGTTTGGAGAAAACTTTTGCCTGGTTGAGATCATGAATTATATCATCTAATGTTGGAGTAACGTGGCGCTCCCTGATAATGGCAGTGTTGGCTTGCCTCATGTCTATGCAAATTCTTACACTATTTGGGTCTTTGGGTTTTGGCATTGATACTATTGGGGAGACCCATGGAGTTGGCCCCTGCACTCTTTCGATGATTCCTTGTGTTTCAAGGTTCTTGAGTTCAGCATCAACCTTGTGCCTTAGATGAAATGGAATTCTTCTATGTGGTTGTATTACAGGTTTTATATGTGGATTAATATGCAGCTGTACTTGAAAATCTTTCAATTTACCAATGCCATTAAACAAATGGGAATACTGCTGTACTAACCGATCTGCTACAGATCCTGTGTCCTTTCTAGGTGAAATTGCATTCATAAGCTTTATAAGTCCCAAACTGGATGAAGTTTCAAAACTCAGAAGAGAAGAATTTTGACCCTTTACAACATAAAACATAGTTGCTGTTTTGTTGTGTTTAAATGCACATGTGGCTGTAAATTTCCCAATGACATTAAGGGGTTTAGTTGATCCATATGCATATATATTTATTTTACTCTGTAATAACTGTGGTTGTGGTTTTAACATGTGAAATGTTTGTTCACCCACCAAATTGACAGCAGATCCTGAATCAATCAATGCAGTGATTTTAGTGTCATTAATGAGTACATCAACTTGTGGCTGAGTTAGGTTACACATGTTGTTTACTTCAAATACATATTTGTCATCATTGTTTGAATATTGTCCTTTTTGATCAGGAGATCTGACTAGATTTACTTTCCACTGTTCTGATGTATGTGGCTCAGTATGTGATTGAGGTATTTGATACAGTTTTGTTCTACATTGCTTTGCAAAGTGATTAAATTTCCCACATGCCCTGCATTGCTTATTCCTTGCAGGACAAGTCCCATTATGTGGATAGAAACCCCCACAGTTCCTGCATAACACACATGAGATCTGTTTCTTTCTTGTGGGCTGTACTGTTGAACTGTGTTTTTGAACTCTATTTGTAATAAACTGATCTTCAGTAGATCTATTTTCTATGCTTGCAGCTTGCCTGTCAGCAATTTCTAATGTTCTGCCATAATCAAGCAAATCTTTTAAAGATAGTTCAGATTGTCTCAGTGCATATTTCCTAAGTTTTGAAGAGGTGCAGCTTTGTATTATCTGTGCTTTAATCTCATTTTCAACATTAGAAAATTCACAATTCTTTGCTAGTAAACGTAACCTGTTTTGAAATGCATCTAAAGGTTCATCACCCTGTTGTGTTGCCTGTCTGAATGAGTATATTTCATACTGAGTGTTCTTTTTAGGGAGAGAATATGTTGTCAGTTTATCTTTAACATCATTGTATGAGTCAGTGGTTGCAGACAAGGTATCATAAATGTCATACACTTTTTCTCCAGCTAAATGAAGCAGTAAAGCCTTTTTTCTGTTTGCATCAGTAACATCCAAAGCAATAAGATAATTTTCAAATCTCTGAATCCATTTTAGCCATCTTGGGCCTACTGAGCTTAGTTCTGCATCAGAGTTAAACACAGGGAAGTTGTAATCATTACATGCAGCCATTCTTGTGTGTATAGCAGCAGGTTACTCACTGTTTGCTGAGACAAAGCAATAGGGTTCAAACATAATCCTCGTCGCCAAAATGTAGTGTTTGTAAATCCAGGTGGTTTAGAAATATATCTGACACAGAGTCCATTTATACAGCAACTAACTACACACTTTATTTCCTGGTTCCTCACTTCAACAACACTGTCCCCGCCCCTGCTTCTTTGCAACAATTATATACATTTACAAGTCAGAGCACAAACTAGGAAGAAAGCATTATATATTATAATATCACAACAAACACCATACAAACTACCTAATTAACCCCTTCACTGCTAGCCATAATACACATGTGATGCACAGCAGCATTTAGCGGTCTTCTAATTACCAGAAAGCAACGCCAAAGTCATATATGTCTGCTATTTCTGAACAAAGGTGATCCCAGAGAAGCATTTACAACCATTTGTGCCATAATTGCACAAGCTGTTTGTAAATAATTTCAGTGAGAAACCTAAAATTGCGAAAAAATGTAAGTTTTTTTTAGATTTGATCGCATTTGGCGATGAAATGGTGACATGAAATATACCAAAATGGGCCTAGATCAATACTTTGGGTTGTCTACTACACTACACTTAAGCTAAAATTAACTCTACAAGCTCCCTACATGCTCCCTAATTAACCCCTTCACTGCTGGCCAGAAAATACGTGTGGTGCGCAGTGGCATTTAGCAGCCTTCTAATTACCAAAAAGCAACGCCAAAGCCATATAAGTCTGCTATTTCTGAACAAAGGGGATCCCAGAGAAGCATTTACAACCATTTATGCCATAATTGCATAAGTTGTTTGTAAATAATTTCTGTGAGAAACCTAAAGTTTGTGAAAAAGTGAACAATTTCTCTTACTTGGTGTATTCAGTCCACGGATTCATCCTTACTTGTGGGATATTCTCAATCCCTACAGGAAGTGGCAAAGAGAGCACACAGCAAAGCTGTCCATATAGCTCCCCTCAGGCTCCGCCCCCCCAGTCATTCTCTTTGCCGCTCTAACTAGTAGCATCTCCACGGGAGGGTAAAGAGTATGTGGTGTTAGATTTGTAGTTTTTATTTCTTCAATCAAGAGTTTGTTATTTTAAAATAGTGCCGGTTTGTACTATATACTCTGAGGCAGAAAGTGATGAAGATTTCTGCTGAGAGGAAAAAGATTTTAGCATGTTGTAACTAAAATCCATTGCTGTTCCCACGCAGGACTGTTGAGTACAGGAGAACTTCAGTTGGGGGGAACAGTTTGCAGGCTTATACTGCTTAAGGTATGTTCAGTCATTTTTTCTAACAAGACTTGGTAATGCTAGAAGACTGACAGATATCCCATGAGGGAAGGTAAGCCATTTTCTGAGACACAGTATTGAAAGAGGGCTTCAGTTAAGGGCTTTAATACTGACAGACACTGTGATGGGCCAAATCGATTACTTATTAAGGTAATCTTATATTTATTAAGCGTTTTTAGACATTGCAAACACTTTTTGGGGAATTTTTTTTTACGCCTGATTTGCAACACAGCTCCACGCAGCTTCATGTGCAGAGCCTTTAGAGTACAGGAGGACTTCAGGGAGGCTTAATTTACACCTGCAAATAACCCTAAAGGAAGGTAAAGCCACAGCAAAGACTGTGGCATAGTACTGTAGTGGGTTAAAACGGGTATTTACTTCATTTTGCTCCGGTTCGGGCATTAAGGGGTTAAACGATTTGAAAACTTGTGTGCAATCATTTCAAGGCATTAGGATCATGTGGTGAAAATGTAATTACGATCGGATGTTTTTTGATGATTTGGTAAAAAAGTGTGTGCCTTTTTATTATTTAAAGAGACAGTAACGTTTTTTCAAAAGTATTTTTTTCAATATTTTAGTGTTGTCTGAGTCTGTCAAACATGTCTGAGCCTTCAGATAGACCTTGTTCTTTATGTTCAAAAGCCATGGCAATACCCCCATTGCATTTATGTTTAAAGTGTGCAAAAACATCTAATCATTTTAAAGATCATCCAGTGACAATTAAAAATGCTGCCCAAGATGATTCCTTAACGGAGGTTAATGAGGATAGTCCTCCTTCCTCCCCCCACGTGTCTACACCAGTTACGCCCGTGCAAGCGATGCCTAGTACCTCTAGCGCATTGGCCCCTATTACTTTACAGCAATTAGCAGCAGTAATGGATAATTCCCTTGCAGCATTTTTATCCAAACTGCCAGTTTTTCCAAGAAAGCGCGATAGCTCAGTTTTAAATACAGAGGATGAGCAATCTGAAGCTTTGGATAATTTATCTGTAGTACCCTCACAAAACTCAGAGGTAGCAGTGAGGGAAGGGCTGTCTGAGGGAGAAATTTCTGACAGTGGGAAAGTTTCTCAGCAGGCAGAGTCAGATTCCTTAGCGTTTAAATTTAAGCTGGAACACCTCCGCGTCCTGCATAAGGAGGTTTTAGCTATGCTGGACGATTGTGACCCCATGGTGGTCCCTGAAAAATTGTGTAAAATGGACAGATATTTAGAGGTCCCTGTATACACTGAGGCATTTCCGATCCCAAAGAGGGTGGCGGATATTGTGACTAAGGAGAGGGAGAGACCAGGTGTACCCTTTGTTCCCCCACCTATCTTTAAGAAAATGTTCCCCATTAACGACCCCAGGAGGGACGCGTGGCAGACGGTCCCTAAGGTAGAGGGGGCTGTTTCAACATTGGCTAAGCGTACAACTATACCAATAGAGGACAGTTGTGCTTTCAAAGATCCTATGGATAAAAAATTGGAAGGATTGCTAAAGAAAATTTTTGTTCAGCAAGGTTTTCTGCTTCAACCAATTGCCTGCATTATCCCGGTAACTACTGCAGCGGCTTTTTGGTTCGAGGCCCTGGAGGAGTCGCTCCAGAGGGAGACTTCATACGATGAGGTCATGGATAGAATTCACGCTTTAAAGCTGGCTAATTCCTTTATCACTGATGCTGCTCCCCAATCAGCTAAACTAGCGGCGAAAACCTCAGGTTTTGCCATCATGGCGCGACGAGCGCTTTGGCTCAAATCGTGGTCGGCGGATGTGTCGTCCAAACCAAAACTGTTAAATATTCCCTTCAAGGGGAAAACCCTTTTCGGCCCAGAGCTGAAAGAAATTATTTCAGATATCACTGGAGGCAAGGGCCATGCCCTTCCACAAGATAGGCCATTTAAGGCCAAAAACAAGGCTAATTTTCGCTCCTTTCGCAACTTCAGGAGCGGACCTGCTGCAACCTCTGCTGCCGCAAAGCAAGATAACGCTTCCCAGCCCAAAGCAACCTGGAAACCCTTGCAGGGCTGGAATAAGGGTAAACAGGCCAAGAAGCCTGCTCCTGCTACCAAGACAGCATGAAGGGGTAGCCCCCAATCCGGGATCGGATCTCGTGGGGGGCAGACTTTCTCTCTTTGCTCAGGCTTGGGTAAGAGATGTTCCGGATCCCTGGGCATTAGAAATAGTTGCTCAAGGGTATCTTCTAGAATTCAAGGACTCTCCCCCGAGGGGAAGGTTCCACATTTCTCGTTTGTCTTCAGACCAAACAAAGAAACAGGCGTTCTTACGCTGTGTAGAAGATCTTCTAAAAATGGGAGTGATACACCCAGTTCCAATTGCAGAACAAGGACTGGGTTTTTACTCAAACCTGTTCGTAGTTCCCAAAAAAGAAGGAACTTTCAGGCCAATCCTGGATCTAAAAATTCTAAACACAATCTTGCCAATGATCCAGAAGGGTCAATAAATGACTACCGTGGATCTAAAGGATGCGTACCTACATATACCTATCCACAAAGATCACCATCAGTTCCTAAGGTTCGCCTTTCTGGACAAACATTACCAGTTCGTGGCCCTGCCTTTCGGGTTGGCCACCGCTCCCAGAATTTTCACAAAGGTGCTAGGGTCCCTTCTGGCGGTACTAAGACCGCGGGGCATTGCAGTAGCACCTTACCTAGACGACATATTAATACAGGCGTCGTCCTTTCACAGAGCCAAGGCTCATACGGACATCGTTCTGGCCTTTCTAAGGTCTCACGGGTGGAAGGTGAACGTAGAAAAGAGTTCTCTGTCCCCGCTCACAAGGGTTCCCTTTCTGGGAACATTAATAGACTCGGCAGAAATGAGAATCTTTCTGACAGAGGTCAGGAAGTCAAAACTGTTGAATACTTGCCAAGTTCTTCATTCCATTACTCGGCCTTCCGTGGCTCAGTGCATGGAAGTAATTGGTTTAATGGTTGCGGCAATGGATGTAGTCCCTTTCACCCGAATCCATCTCAGACCACTGCAACTGTGCATGCTCAAACAGTGGAATGGAGATTACGCAGATTTATCTCCTCAAATTCAAATGGACCAAAAGACCAGAGACTCTCTTCTCTGGTAGTTGTCTCAAGATCACCTGTCTCAGGGGATGAGTTTCCGCAGACCGGAATGGATCATTGTCACGACCAATGCCAGTCTGATAGGCTGGGGTGCGGTCTGGAACTCCCTGAAGGCTCAGGGACTATGGTCTCGGGAAGAATCTATTCTCCCGATAAACATTTTGGAGCTGAGAGCGATATTCAATGTGCTCCAGGCGTGGCCTCAACGAGCAGAGGCCAAATTCATCAGATTTCAGTCGGACAACATCACGACTGTAGCGTACATCAATCATCAGGGGGGAACAAAGAGTTCCCTAGCGATGAAGGAAGTATCCAAGATTATCAAATGGGCGGAGGATCACTCCTGCCATCTATCTGCAATCCACATCCCAGGAGTAGACAACTGGGAGGCGGATTTTCTAAGTCATCAGACTTTCCATCCGGGGGAGTGGGAACTCCACCCGGAGGTTTTTGCTCAGCTAACTCAGCTTTGGGGCATTCCAGAGTTGGACCTGATGGCATCCCGTCAGAACACCAAACTTCCCCTTTACGGATCCAGATCCAGGGATCCCAAGGCGGCATTGATAGATGCATTAATAGCGCCTTGGTCATTCAGTCTAGCTTATGTCTTTCCACCATTTCCTCTTCTCCCTCGGCTAATAGCCAGAATCAAACAGGAGGGGGCTTCGGTAATTCTGATAGCGCCTGCGTGGCTACGCAGGACTTGGTATGCAGACCTAGTGGGCATGTCATCGGTCCCACCATGGAAACTACCATCGAGACAGGATCTTCTAATCCAAGGTCCTTTCAAGCATCCAAATCTAGTTTCTCTGCAACTGACTGCTTGGAGATTGAACGCTTAATCCTAGCTAAGCGGGGGTTCTCTGAATCAGTTATAGATACTCTGATACAGGCCAGAAAGCCTGTCACCAGGAAAATTTACCATAAGATATGGCGGAAATATCTTTGTTGGTGTGAATCCAAGGGTTACTCGTGGAGTAAAGTTAGGATTCCAAGGATATTGTCTTTTCTCCAAGAAGGTTTGGAGAAGGGTCTGTCAGCTAGTTCCTTAAAGGGACAGATATCTGCTCTGTCTATTCTGTTACACAAGTGTCTGGCAGCTGTAACAGACGTTCAGGTGTTTGCACAGGCCTTAATTAGACTCAAGCCTGTTTACAGACCTGTGGCTCCTCCATGGAGTCTAAATTTAGTTCTTTCAGTTCTTCAAGGGGTTCCGTTTGAACCTTTGCATTCCATAGATATCAAGTTATTATCTTGTAAAGTTTTGTTTTTAGTTGCTATTTCTTCTGCTCGAAGAGTTTCAGAATTATCTGCTTTACAGTGTGACTCACCCTATCTGGTGTTCCATGCAGATAAGGTTGTTTTGCGTACAAAACCTGGTTTCCTTCCAAAGGTAGTTTCTAATAAGAATATTAACCAGGAAATCATTGTTCCTTCTCTGTGCCCTAATCCAGTTTCTAAGACGGAACGACTGTTGCACAATCTTGATGTGGTTCGTGCTTTAAAGTTCTATTTAAAAGCAACTAAAGATTTCAGACAAACATCATCCTTGTTTGTTGTGTATTCTGGTAAGAGGAGAGGTCAGAAAGCGACTGCTACCTCTCTTTCATTCTGGCTGAAAAGCATCATCCGATTGGCTTATGAGACTGCTGGTAGGCAGCCCCCTGAACGAATTACAGCTCATTCCACCAGAGCTGTGGCTTCCACATGGGCTTTCAAGAATGAGGCTTCTGTTGAACAGATTTGTAAGGCAGCGACTTGGTCTTCACTGCATACATTCGCCAAATTTTACAAATTCGATACTTTTGCTTCTTCGGAGGCTATTTTTGGGAGAAAGGTTTTGCAAGCAGTGGTGCCTTCCGTTTAGGTTACCTGACTTGTTCCCTCCCTTCATCCGTGTCCTATTGCTTTGGTATTGGTATCCCACAAGTAAGGATGAATCCGTGGACTGAATACACCAAGTAAGAGAAAACAGAATTTATGCTTACCTGATAAATTACTTTCTCTTACAGGTGTATTCAGTCCACGGCCCGCCCTGATATTTAAGTCAGGTTCAAATTTAATTTACAATAACTACAGTCACCACTGCACCCTATGGTTCTCCTTTTTCTCCTAACCGTCGGTCGAATGACTGGGGGGGCGGAGCCTGAGGGGAGCTATATGGACAGCTTTGCTGTGTGCTCTCTTTGCCACTTCCTGTAGGGATTGAGAATATCCCACAAGTAAGGATGAATCCGTGGACTGAATACACCTGTAAGAGAAAGTAATTTATCAGGTAAGCATAAATTCTGTTTTTTTTTTATTAAGCTAAAATTAACCCTGCAAGCTCCCTACAAACTACCTAATTAACCCCTTCACTGCTAGCCATAATACACATGTGATGCACAGCAGCATTTAGCGGTCTTCTAATTACCAGAAAGCAACGCCAAAGTCATATATGTCTGCTATTTCTGAACAAAGGGGATCCCAGAGAAGCATTTACAACCATTTGTGCCATAATTGCACAAGCTGTTTGTAAATAATTTCAGTGAGAAACCTAAAATTGCGAAAAAATTTAAGTTTTTTTTAAATTTGATCGCATTTGGCGGTGAAATGGTGGCATGAAATATACCAAAATGGGCCTAGATCAATACTTTGGGTTGTCTACTACACTACACTTAAGCTAAAATTAACTCTACAAGCTGCCTACATGCTCCCTAATTAACCTCTTCACTGCTGGGCATAAAACACGTGTGGTGCGCAGTGGCATTTAGCAGCCTTCTAATTACCAAAAAGCAACGCCAAAGCCATATAAGTCTGCTATAATGGCATGTCTGGCACACAGTGTTGGGGCAAGGGTACCACTGATACCTGGTCTGCAAAGCATGGTCAGGGCAGGTATATCACCTACACTGCGCACTGTGAAGCGGGCATAACCCTTACACTACCTGATCGATACAACATCATACCTGATGTTTTAAAGCACGTTATTCCAAACAATTTAGGAATGTTAGGTGATTTATGCCCTTTATGGATTAAAACCAGACTCTGCATCAACTATGTAATTTTCCATGGGAGTTTTGCCATGGATCCCCCTCCGGCATGCCACAGTCCAGGTGTTAGTCCCCTTGAAACAACTTTTCCATCACTATTGTGGCCAGAAAGAGTCAAATTCGCCTGCCTATTGAAGTCTATGGCGGTTCACCCGGTTCGCCGGTTCGTGAACTTTTGCGGAAGTTCGCGTTCGCCGTTCGCAAACCTAAATTTTTATGTTCGTGACATCACTATACTTGAATTACTTCACCTGCAAATTTATACTGCAGTGCTTCAACATTAATCCAGGACTAACTCCCCCCACACAATCCCATCTATGGCTGTATCTATTTTCACCCTTGATTTGGTAGAATGAAAGACTTTAACACTCATTATCTGCCTGAGCATGCGTAGAAGCAAATAAGCTGCTGCGAACTCAGTTGAAATACAATGGGGCCGAATTATCAAGCCCCGAATGGAGCTTGATGCCCCTGTTTCCGTGCGAGTCTTCAGGCTTGCCAGAAACAGCAGTTATGAAGCAGCGGTCTTAACTGGTCCGTTGACTCTGAGGCTGCGGTCTGCAATCCGCCCGATGCTATACGATCGGGCTGATTGACACCCCCAGCCGATTGGCTGTGAATCTGCAGTATGCTGTCGGCATTCAGCGACGTCTGTCGGACATGATACGCTACAGCGTATCATGTCAGACAGACATTGATAAATCAGCCCCAATTTCAGCCCCAATTTCAGTAGTTCTCCTCCTATTGGCTGATTTGAACAGCCAATATGATTTCAGTAGCTCTCATCCTATTGGCTGATTTGAATTTCAAGTATCAAATCAGCCAATAGGAATGCAAGGTACGCCATTTTGAAAAGGCTTCCTTGCATTGAAAATCCAGTGTACGGCGGTGACCGTATGAAGAGGACGCTCCTCGCCGGATGTCTTCAAGGATGGATCCGCTCTGCACCGCCGGGATGAAGATAGAAGACACCGCCTGGATGAAGACTTCTCGCCGCCTGGATAAAGACTTCTCGCCGCTTGGATGAGGATAGATGTCCGGACTTCAGAAACTGTGAGTGGATCTTAGGGGGTTAGTGTTAGTTTTTTTTTAAATCTTTTTTGGGTGTTTTTTTTTTTTAGATTAGGGTTTGGGCTTTAGGTAAAATATCTGAATGCACATACAAATGTCCTTTTTAGGGCAATGGGTAGCTTAGGTTTTTGTTAGAGTGAGGTTTATTTTGGGGGGTTGGTTGGGTCTTTGTATTTTTTTCCAGGTAAAATAGCTGATTTCTTTAAGGCAATGCCATACAAAAGACCATTTTAAGGGCCATTGGTAGTTTATTGTAGGCTAGGGGTTTTTTTTATTTGGGGGGGGGCTTTTTTATTTTTATAGGGCTATTAGATTAGGTGTAATTGTTTTTATTTTTGATAATTTTGTTTATTATTTTTCGTAATTTATTATTTGTTATTTTTTGTAATTTAGCATTTTTAATTTTTTGTAATTTTAGACTTTTTTTTAATGTGTAATTTAGTTTTTTTTAATTGGTAGCTAGTTTAATTTTAGTATAATAGTTATGTTAGGTTAGTTTATAGTTTAAACTTAGTTTTTTTTTAATTTCACAGGTAAGTTTTTATTTATTTTAAGATAGGGATATTGTAATTTTAATATAAAGTTATGGGGTTGTTAGGTTTCGGGGTTAATAGTTTAATTTAGTTTTTTGCGATGTCGGGGGCTGACGGTTTATGGGTTAATAGGTTTATTTAGTGGCGGTGATGTGGGAGGCCAGAGGTTTAGGGGTTAATACATTTATTATAGTGGCGGCATTGTCGGGGAGCGGCGGAATAGGGGTTAATAACTTTTATCAGTGGCGGCGATGTTGGGGAGCGGCGGAATAGGGGTTAATAACTTTTATTAGTGGCGGCGATGTTGGGGAGCGGCAGAATAGGGGTTAATAACTTTTATTAGTGGCGGCGATGTCGGGAGCGGCAGATTAGGGGTTAATAACTTTATTTCGGTGTCTGCGATGTCAGGGGCAGCAGATTAGGGGTGTTTAGACTTGGGGTTTATGTTAGGGTGTTAGGTTTAAACTTACCGTAACTTTGTTTTGCCCATAGACATCAATGGGGTTGCGTTACGGAGCTTTTCATTCCGCGCTTCAGGTGTTGTTTTTTTTTTCTAACACTCTCTCCCCATTGATGTCTATAGGGAAAGCGTGCACAAGCACGTATTCTCAGCCCTTAGATTTTGTGCGGTATGGAGCTTATCGCCACCATATTGCACGCACAAGGAGGCTTTTCAGAAACTTGTAAAGGCAGCGCTATGGAGGGTGAAATAACGCAACTTTTGTTGTGTTCGTTTCACACCCTCTATAGCCCAAATCTCGTAATCTAGGCGAAAGATCGTAATCTAGGCGAAAGATCGTAATCTAGGCGAAAGATAGCAAGAGAACAAATAAAATTTATAATAGGAGTAAATTAGAAAGTTGCTTAAAATTGCATGCGCTATCTGAATCATGAAAGTTTAATTTTAATTAGACTATTCCTCTAACCCCTTAAGGACCAGCGACGTACCCTGTATGTCGCTGGCCTTTTTTTGGGACCTGATTGTTTTAAAGCGTGGTCTTGCCACCAGCGTTGAGACTGCTCTATTCCACAAAGCCTGCTGGAGAGAGGGCATTAATAGCGGATTCTTGCTAGACTTGTGCTATTATGTCCTGAAAAAACCCTTAACGACCAGTGACATACAGGGTACATTGTGGTCATTAAGGGGTTAAACGTTTATTTTTGTTCAGTTTACAATTATGTCATTAAAGCAAAAAGCTGAGTCATTAATGTTTATGACATGTATGTATACCACTACTAACTGTAAAAGGACAGAATGACCTTCACAACTAGTATTTAATCATGATGACACACATACATGTTCAATATAATCAAATGGATATCTATAAATGATGCAGACTAATTTTACATGTAAAAATATGAATATAAAATATATTAAATCATATAATGCTTTATATGAAACAAATAAAAAAAATCATAAGAATATAAAAAAAAGATAGTGTTCAAAACTATATAGAAGAATATATTAACTAAAAATACAGAACTTTTAACATCGATGTAAATTAATGTATTAAATATTTATAAATATATGTGGGTGTCTGACTTACTGTACACTATCTGACCACTTACTTGAAATGTAAGGGTTTGGTCTAGTCTCACAATAAAACCAATACAAAATTACTTTTGGTTTATTTGTACTGAAAATGAAAATGACATTTTGGATAGGAGCTTACTGTACTAATGATAATTTTATTTAACCAATCATGTCCTTAATTTCAGCGCCACTGGCTTACATTATAATGTGCTGACTTCTGACCATCTGGGGCGTAGTTCTTATCGGGAGAAGTATGCATATATATTCCGGTAGGTATGGCATACATCATTGCTCTGTACTCATTAGATGCTACACCACTGCATGGGTTTGCATTATATCTGAATGATATCCTATCCTATATTATAAAAGGCCAAGTGTGTTTGTCTGAAGCCGTCATGCGCAGCCGCAGTAGAGACAAACACACTTGGCCTTAGATCCCAGACACCTCGCGCGCACAGCTATCAGCTCACACATCCACACACCCACAAACTTGGCCGCACGCGCACCCTCGCACCCACACACAGCAACCCTTAACACACAGCCTATACGCGCACGCGCACCCTAGCACCCACACACAGAACTTGCCCGCACGCGCACGCAGCGCAAGATGAAGGCCGCACGCGCATTAACACACAGCCTATAACTTGGCTGCACGCGCACCCTAGCACCCACACACAGAACTTGCCCGCACGCGCACGCAGCGCAAGATGAAGGCCGCACGCGCATTAACACACAGCCTATAACTTGGCCGCACACGCACCCTAGCACCCACACACAGAACTTGCCCGCACGCGCACGCAGCGCAAGATGAAGGCCGCACGCGCATGCGCACCCTCCACAAATGACTCGCCCGCACGCGCACGCGCACCCTCGCACCATCGCAGCGCGAGATCAATACACACCGGCGCGAGTAGTCGAGTGACGCGTCGCAAGCCTAACAAAACTTAAAACTGCGCAACACACTCCAACACACTCCATTGAAAGCTCCGGAGTTATCTGTGCTAGACAGAACTTTCTACACAGCGAATAATATTTTAGTTTAAAAAAAAAAAAATGGGTCTGGACTTATATGTATAGAAAGGTCTTGCTCTGTACTTATGTATGTGCTACACAGCACATAATATTTTAGTTTAAAAAATAAGTTTGTTCTAGAAAAAACATTGCCTCACGATTTATGTATGTGCTACACAGCACATAGAAAAAAACAGAAAAAAACATATTTTGCACATAGAAAAATCATATTTTAGTAAAAAAAAAGTAAAAAAAATAAAAAGTTTGATTAGGACTTATGTAAGTGCTACACAGCATATAGAAAAAAAAATGTTTTACTTTATAAAAAAAAAAAAAGCCTGGATTAATAGGCTCATAAAACAGCCCAACACTGTGCTATATTTTAGTTTAAAAAAACATTTGCTCTGTACTTTTTTTTTTACTTAACAAAAAAAAAAACCCTGGATTAATAGGCTCATACAAGAGACCAACACTGTGCTACACACCACATATAGGCTCATAAAAGAGCCCAACACTGTGCTACACAGCACATAGGCTCATAAAAGAGCCCAACACTGTGCTATAAATTCCTTATAGCACTATTTAAGTTTTTTTAAAAAATAAAACATCACTGCTGGCTTATTAGGTTCATAAATGAGCCCAACACTGTGCTGCACAGCACATATAAAAAGTCCCTGTAGAACTTTTTTAGTTTAAAAAAAAAATTATAACTGCTGGCTTAATTGGGTCATAAAAGAGACCAATACTGTACTACACAGCACATATAACAAGTTAATTCCTTATAGCACTATTTTTGTTTTTTTTATAAAATAAAACATCACTGCTGGCAACTGAAAGGTTCACTATTTGCTTTTATTAAAATAAAACATTACTGTGTAACTGCTGCCTTTAACAGGCTCATACAAGAGCCTAAGACTGCGCTACAAAGCACACATAAAAATTGCCAGTAGAACTGAAAACTTCACTATTTGCTTTTAAAAAAACAAAAAAAAACATAACTGCTGCCTTTAAGCGGCTCATACGAGAGCGTAAAAGTGCGCTACACAGCACACATAAAAATTGCCAGTAGAACTGAAAGGTTCACTATTTGCTTTTAATAAAAAAAAAAATGCATAACTGCTGCCTTTAAGCGGCTCATAAAAGAGCGTAACAGTGCGCTACACAGCACACATAAAAATTGCCAGTACAAATGAAAACTTCACTATTTGCTTTTAATAAAAAAAATGAAAAAAAAAAAACCATAACTGCTGCCTTTAAGAGGCTCATTCAAGAGCTTAACAGTGTGCAACACAGCACACATAAAAAATAGCCTGTAGCACTATTTGCTAGCATAACAGTGTGCTACACAGCAGACATAAAAATTGCATGTAGCACTATTTGCTTTATTTAAAGAAAAAAAAATATACATAAGTGCTGCCTTTAACAGGCTCATACAAGAGTGTAAAAGTGCGCTACACAGCACACATAAAAATTGCCAGTACAACTGAAAGGTTCAATAATTGCTTTTAAGAAAAAAAAAAACATTCTTGCATAACTGCTGCCTTTAAGCGGCTCATAAAAGAGCGTAACAGTGCGCTACACAGCACACATAAAAATTGCCAGTACAAATGAAAAGTTCACTATTTGCTTTTAATAAAAAAAAAAAAAAAGGCATAACTGCTGCCTTTAAGAGGCTCATTCAAAAGCGTAACAGTGTGCAACACAGCACACATAAAAAATAGCCTGTAGCACTATTTGCTAGGATAACAGTGTGCTACACAGCACACATAAAAATAGCCTGTAGCACTATTTGCTAGGATAACAGTGTGCAACACAGCACACATAAAAAATAGCCTGCAGCACTATTTGCTTTATTTTTTTTTAAAAAATATATGCATAAGTGCTGCCTTTATGATGTCAAAATTAAGATACTTCAAGGTTCAAAGCAAGGAAAGATATTACCAAACAGTGATAAAATTTATACAAAAAAACATTGTTTTTAAAGAAATATACTTTAAATAAATAAATAAGTTGTGTCTTTTTATTTAGTTACAAGTAAGTTTGTATTATTTATAGCAATATTCTTAATGTACATTTTAAACTTTATTTTATTTTAATTTACTTTAAATAAAAAAATAATTTTATGTCTATGTTAATGTTTATATCTTTTGTTATTTTGTGAATAAAAACATAAAAATTCAATACACATTTTGGCCCGTGTACACGGGCTTTAACACTAGTTGGTAAATAATTGATGAAGTAACACTCGCTCCTTTGACTTTTGGTGGATAAATAACGGATTATAAAGAGAGTTTTCTGGTGAGTGTTCTACCTACGCTCACAACGAGAGAACTGACATCATGAATTTCTCTCATTGCTGCACTGCAGTGGTGATCATATGTGTAGAGAACATAAAGATGAGTGAGTGTAAGAATCTCACAACATGGTGAGTAGCTAAGTAGAAGAAAACCTAACCTAAAGAATGTAGTGTATATATGGAGTGCAAGTAGTAAAAACTCAGGGCATAGAGCAAAAAAGCACTCAGACATTAAAATCCAGGAGTAGTAAATAGCCAAGTAGTGCGCCACGTTCAGCATTTCCTTATTATTTATCTGAACACATGACTGGCTGATGTCAGCTGATTCCTTCAACAGAGACCAGAACACTCACTTTCACAAGGTAATTCTCCCATGTATCACTCCAGTAACTATCATCTACAACTCAGTATTTAACCTATTGGTTCCCTTGTTGGTTATAATTTGTAATTCCCAGCAAACTGAAAGTATTGACCAAAACCTGGGAAAGAAAGTAAAGGTTGTTTTAGTTCATTTTACTTTTAAATAAAGTTATTTTCTGCTCCTAGATATCTACAGAACATTCTGCTTTGGGTATCTATATTATAATTAGAGTGGTTAGGTTTGTGTTTGCTTGACAAACTTGTTAATGTTTCTGCACTTGTTTGTGTGCTGTTATTTCTGGCTGGGCCACACATTTAGTGCCAGATTACAAGTGGAGCGCAAAATTGTATGCTGGTATTACAAGTTAGCTGCAATGCAAATGCGACCTTGCATTTGCATTGCATGGAAGCTTTGCGCTTACGAGAGCTCGCTTTCATATGCTCCAATGGGAGCCTCGTTCTCATGCCCTGAGACACGGCTGAGAACCTACCGAAGCGAAGGGGGTAAGTTGCGCATCGATGGGCAGCAAAGTTGAAATATATATGCTTATATACATATATATATACGTGTTGATATGTGTATATACACATATTAACACATAAATATATATGTATATACACACAGTAACACATAAATATATATGTATATACACACAGTAACACATAAATATATATGTATATACACATATTAACACATAAATATATATGTATATACACATAGTAACACATAAATATATATGTATATACACATAGTAACACATAAATATATATGTATATACACATAGTAACACATAAATATATATGTATATAAGCATATTAACACATAAATATATATGTATATACACATAGTAACACATAAATATATATGTATATAAGCATATTAACACATAAATATATATGTATATAAGCATATTAACACATAAATATATATGTATATACACATAGTAACACATAAATATATATGTATATACACATAGTAACACATAAATATATATGTATATACACATAGTAACACATAAATATATATGTATATACACATAGTAACACATAAATATATATGTATATACACATAGTAACACATAAATATATATGTATATAAGCATATTAACACATAAATATATATGTATATACACATAGTAACACATAAATATATATGTATATAAGCATATTAACACATAAATATATATGTATATAAGCATATTAACACATAAATATATATGCATATACACATAGTAACACATAAATATATATGTATATACGCATAGTAACACATAAATATATATGTATATACACATAATAACCAGGGCCGGATTGGGAAATCAGACCAGCCCTGGAAATTGATATGGCCCCCTCCGGTTCAGCCTTGCCTCCCCTCAACCTTGCACCACACACAGCGCAGCAAAAAATGGTTGTAGAGTTTATACATATTAACACATATACACAAACTCACACAAAGGCACTTACGCACACGCTCACAGTCTCATGCACACAGTCTCTCTCACACTCACACAGTCTCTCTCTCAAACACAAATAGGCCCACTCACACAGTCTCTCTCACACACACACACAGGCTCACACAGTATCTATCTCACACACACACACAGGCTCACACAGTCTCTATCTCACACACACACACAGGCTCACACAGTCTCTATCTCACACACACACATAGGCTCACATAGTCTCTATCTCACACACACACACAGGCTCACACAGTCTCTATCTCACACACACACATAGGCTCACACAGTCTCTATCTCACACACACACATAGGCTCACACAGTCTCTATCTCACACACACACATAGGCTCACACAGTCTCTATCTCACACACACACATAGGCTCACACAGTCTCTATCTCACACACACACATAGGCTCACACAGTCTCTATCTCACACACACACATAGGCTCACACAGTCTCTATCTCACACACACACATAGGCTCACACAGTCTCTATCTCACACACACACATAGGCTCACACAGTCTCTATCTCACACACACACATAGGCTCACACAGTCTCTATCTCACACACACACATAGGCTCACACAGTCTCTATCTCACACACACACATAGGCTCACACAGTCTCTATCTCACACACACACATAGGCTCACACAGTCTCTATCTCTCACACACACATAGGCTCACACAGTCTCTATCTCACACATACACATAGGCTCACACAGTCTCTATCTCACACATACACATAGGCTCACACAGTCTCTATCTCACACACACACATAGGCTCACATTGTCTCTATCTCACACACACACATAGGCTCACACAGTCTCTATCTCACACACACACATAGGCTCACACAGTCTCTCTCTCACACACACACATAGGCTCGCACAGTCTCTCTCTCACACACACACATAGGCTCACACTGTCACACAGTCTCTATCTCACACACACACATAGGCTCACACAGTCTCTCTCTCACACACACATAGGCTCACACTGTTACACAGTCTCTATCTCACACACACACATAGGCTCACACAGTCTCTCTCTCACACACACACATAGGCTCACACAGTCTCTCTCTCACACACACACGCATAAGCTCACACAGTCTCTCTCTCACACACACACGCACAAGCTCACACAGTCTCTCTCTCACACACACACACGCACAGGCTCACACAGTCTCTCTCTCACACAAACACATAGGCTCACACAGTCTCTATCTCACACACACACATAGGCTCACACAGTCTCTATCTCACACACACACATAGGCTCACACAGTCTCTATCTCACACACACACATAGGCTCACACAGTCTCTATCTCACACACACACATAGGCTCACACAGTCTCTATCTCACACACACACATAGGCTCACACAGTCTCTATCTCACACACACACATAGGCTCACACAGTCTCTATCTCTCACACACACATAGGCTCACACAGTCTCTATCTCACACATACACATAGGCTCACACAGTCTCTATCTCACACACACACATAGGTTCACACAGTCTCTATCTCACACACACACATAGGCTCACACAGTCTCTATCTCTCACACACACATAGGCTCACACAGTCTCTATCTCACACACACACATAGGCTCACACAGTCTCTCTCTCACACACACACATAGGCTCACACTGTCACACAGTCTCTATCTCACACACACACATAGGCTCACACAGTCTCTCTCTCACACACACATAGGCTCACACTGTTACACAGTCTCTATCTCACACACACACATAGGCTCACACAGTCTCTCTCTCACACACACACATAGGCTCACACAGTCTCTCTCTCACACACACACGCATAAGCTCACACAGTCTCTCTCTCACACACACGCACAGGCTCACACAGTCTCTCTCTCACACACACACATAGGCTCACACAGTCTCTATCTCACACACACACATAGGCTCACACAGTCTCTATCTCACACACACACATAGGCTCACACAGTCTCTATCTCACACACACACATAGGCTCACACAGTCTCTATCTCACACACACACATAGGCTCACACAGTCTCTATCTCACACACACACATAGGCTCACACAGTCTCTATCTCACACACACACATAGGCTCACACAGTCTCTATCTCTCACACACACATAGGCTCACACAGTCTCTATCTCACACATACACATAGGCTCACACAGTCTCTATCTCACACATACACATAGGCTCACACAGTCTCTATCTCACACACACACATAGGCTCACATTGTCTCTATCTCACACACACACATAGGCTCACACAGTCTCTATCTCACACACACACATAGGCTCACACAGTCTCTCTCTCACACACACACATAGGCTCACACAGTCTTTCTCTCTCACACACACATAGGCTCACACTGTCACACAGTCTCTATCTCACACACACACATAGGCTCACACAGTCTCTCTCTCACACACACATAGGCTCACACTGTTACACAGTCTCTATCTCACACACACACATAGGCTCACACAGTCTCTCTCTCACACACACACATAGGCTCACACAGTCTCTCTCTCACACACACACGCATAAGCTCACACAGTCTCTCTCTCACACACACACACGCACAGGCTCACACAGTCTCTCTCTCACACACACACATAGGCTCACACAGTCTCTCTCTCATACACACACATAGGCTCACACAGTCTCTCTCTCTCACACACACAGGCTCATACAGTCTCTCTCTCTCACACACACATAGGTTCACACAGTCTCTCTCACACACACACATAGGTTCACACAGTCTCTCTTAGGTAAAAAGTCAAAATGTACTTGATTTAGATAGAGCATGTCATTTTAAACAACTATTCAATTTACTTATATTACCTAATTTGCCTTGTTCTGTTAGTATGTTTTGTTAAAAGCATATATGCCTCTTGTCATTGGCTGAAATTATGCACTAAATAGCTCTCAGTAGTGCATTGCTGCTCCTTCATAAAAGGATACCAGTATATTAGCAAAGTGAATTGGAAAGTTGTTTAAAATTGTATGCTCTGTCTGAATAATTTAAAAAAATCTTTTGAGTGTTATGTACCTTTAAAACACTGATATAAGTAGACCAAACAAGCAACTAAGATTTAAACACATGAATGCTTATAATATGAAGGGATTTAACCCATGAATGTCTACAACATGTAGTATTTTTACCCCCTTACCATGTATAGGAAAGTGTTAAGGACAACAAGAGCAGCTGTGAGGCTAACATATACAGTATTTTAAGAGGAAATAGAAAAACTACTATGCCAGAGTACAAGTGCTATGTTGTCACCTCTCCCTAGCAAGCATGTCTGTGCACCTAGTACTTATAAAAAGCCATATTTAATACAGCACAGACATCATTTATATACATACACAAGTTTAGATGGCTTTGGTTTGAGCAATGGAAAAAAAATGTTCCTACAATTGTGTACCTGCAGGGAGAAGAACCTTGCTAGTTGCTAAGGGCTAGTATTTATCATTTTAGGTAATGACTGTTTAAGTACTTCCCCACTGACCCCATGTGTTGCACAGCTAGGAGGACCTGGACCTCAGTAGGTCAGAGGTTAGCCATCAAAAGAAGCAGGGGTGATACAGATAGCGGCAGCATGAAGCTGAATAGTCAGGAAGGAACTAATTAATAAAAAAAATTATACTACATACATGATAGTGAATTCGTGTCGTGATGATCTTCTGACTTGAACGGAATGTCTGCCTGCTGCTGCCTGCCTCTGCTCTTTGCTGCTGCCCAAGTGTTGCCGCCGGTCCCGCTGTCCATTCAGTCCCTGCTGCTACTCCCACACATGGCCTCAGGCCTGCTGCAACTTTTACAGCACTGATACTCACTGACGCAGCCGCTCCCAGGCTGAGGCTCCCTCCAATATGTCACGTGGTGAGAACAAGTCAGTCAACTCACTCAGTGTCGTGACGTCTTGGAAGCCGCCGGCCCGCCCCACCTGACCCGGCCCGCATATGATGATGAATCCTGAGTCCTCCGCTCCTCCTCCCTGGCGGCCCACCCCCAGCCAGTGTGGCCCAGGCCCTGGCCCTCAGTGAGTGACAAACTGCTGTGACAGACAGAGGCTGAGCCTGTGACTGTGTGAGTGACAGACACAGACTCAGTCACTGTCTGTCTAAATGAACGATTTGCTCTATAATTTGGCTAAGGGCTTATATTGGCTAAGTGTGAGGACTAGTTGCGGTAAGGGACAGTGACAGGTCTTAGATTAGCATTTAACTAACTAGCGGACTACCGGAGGTAGCGGAGGAGAGGGGGTTAAGGTGAGGTTAACTTACTTTTACTACACAGAGTCAGACTAGACACAGTGGACAGGACTTCAGTGTAACAGGGACTGTGCTGTGATTACCGGCCGGCGGCCACAACATAAAGTTAACGAGCAGCTGCAAAAATATAATTTATATAGCAGCAGGCAGCAGCCAGCCAGCCAGGCCAGCCCAGCTGAGCTGCCGGCCGGCGGCCCACCGGGATTTTTCCCAGTATCCCGGCTGCCCAATCCGGCCCTGATAATAACACATAAATATATATGTATATACACATAGTAACACATAAATATATATGTATATAAGCATATTAACACATAAATATATATGTATATACACATAGTAACACATAAATATATATGTATATACACATATTAACACATAAATATATATGTATATACACATATTAACACATAAATATATATGTATATAAGCATATTAACACATAAATATATATGTATATAAGCATATTAACACATAAATATATATGTATATACACATATTAACACATAAATATATATTTATATAAGCATATTAACACATAAATATATATGTATATACACATAGTAACACATAAATATATATGTATATACACATATTAACACATAAATATATATGTATATAAGCATATTAACATGAAAATATATAGGTATATAAGCATATTAACACGTAAATATATCGGTATATAAGCATATTAACACGTAAATATATATGTATATACACATATTAACACATAAATATATATGTATATACACATAGTAACACATAAATATATATGTATATAGGCATAGTAACACATAAATATATATGTATATAGGCATAGTAACACATAAATATATATGTATATACACATAGTAACACATAAATATATATGTATATAGGCATAGTAACACATAAATATATATGTATATACACATAGTAACACATAAATATATATGTATATAGGCATATACATAAATATTTACAGGAATAATACAGTCCCCATAGATTGCTATGTAAAGGCACTTTTCAGTTCGGTTTTACCCCCAATATCCCTTACTCAATCACTTTAACCCCTAGAAACTGATTTGTGCAGTTATTTCTATAAAAATTAAAGATGGTCATATTTTTTTATTCTTATTAATGATATGCACACTTACGTTAAGGGGCAATTTGGGGTGGTTATTTTTATGAGCGCTAATTGCTACAGCGAGTTTGGGTAGCATTAACCAGCCACTTGTAATGGCTGGTTATTTATCGTGTGCCTGTAAACGGGGGAATTTGCCAGTTTACGGGTGTGCAATAAATTTGCGCTCCACTTGTAATTTAGCACTTAAAGGGATACTGAACCCAATTTTTTTTATTTTATGATTCAGATAGAGCAGGCAATTTTAACCAATTTTCAAATTTACTCCTATTATCAATTTTTATTTGTTCTCTTGCTATCTTTATTTTAAGGAATGTGATGCATAGGAGCTGGCCCATTTTTGGTTGAGAACCTGAGTTATGCTTGCTTATTGGTGGCTAAATGTCAGCCACCAATAAGCAAGCACTATCTATGGTGCTGAACCTAAAATGGGCGGGCTCGTAAACTTTGTATTTCTGCTTTTTAAATAAAGAGATCAAGAGATCAAAGACAAATTAATAAAAGGAGTATATAAAAAATTTGCTTAAAATTGCATGCTCTATGTGAACCATGAAAGAAAAATTGGGTTTAGTATCCCTTTAATGAGTATTTACTGGCTATTTTTGTGACAGTGAGAATGCCTGCAGGTGGCATAGAATGCCACAGCTTGCTGACCCTTATAGCTTTACATCCTCACACTCACAGCTATAACTAGTTGTTTGGGGCACGATCAGCTACCTAGCCCATTCTCCTACTTTATATCACCATATAATCAGTGGTACAATTTATTGTCAATCACCCAACAAGGTGTGTTTATGTGTGAGGTGCTCTGGCTCATGACAGTATATAGGTGAGACAAGTCTGACAATAAAGGAAATATCAGAACTCACAAGAGAAAACAGATCTACCAACTTGTGTAAAATCTCAGGGTCACAAAGCTAAGAAAACAATATCCTTAAAAACAAAGACAAATTACAATACAAGTATAAACTTATTCAGACATTTGCCACTTTAGCACATAGTTTCTATTGTTCCTGTGGGTTAACTAAACTCTACTATTATATAACTTGTGCACTTAGAATGTATTGTACCCCAGACTGGTATTGACTGGTATTGAATAAGCTTTCAAGTTCTTACTGATTTTTCCTCTTATTTTTCCTCTGCAGGGAAGATATCCTGAAGCCCACGGAGTGGTACCACTATGATGATGATTGTGAAAACTGTGGCACAGACACGTTCATTAGGGAACCATTTGTGGCACACTTTTCTTCTCTTACAACAGGTATTACCCACATCTCCTTGCTCACTTTATGATATAAATGACTAATAAGATCACACATAAACACAAGCACACAATATTATACCCCTTAAAGGGATAGTAAACACCAAAAATGTTATTGTTTAAAAAGATAGATAATCCCTTTATTTACCATACTCCAGTTTTGCATAACCAACACTGTTATATAATTATACTTTTTACCTCTGTAATTACCTTGCATCTAAGCTTCTGCTGACTGCCTCCTTATCTCAGTTATTTAGACTTGCATTTTAGGCAATTATTGCTGACTCTTAAATAACTTCACGTGCATGAGCACAGTGTTATCTATATGAAACACATGAACTAACACCCTCTAGCTGTGAAAAACTGTCAAATGCAGAGGCGGCCTTCAATGATATTAGCATATGAGCCTACCTAGGTTTAGCTTTCAACTAAGAATAACAAGCGAACAAAGCAAATTTGATGATAAAAGTAAATTAGAAAGTTGTTTACAATTGCATGCCCTATCTGAATCATGAAAGTTTAATTTGGACTTTACTATCCCATTAATGTACGTCATCAGTGATATTGGGAGCTGTATCAGGTGTAGTGTGTTTGTGCAGGTGCTTATATGACTATGGCAACAGCACAACCAATTATGCCAATATCCACAACAATCTTAGGTCAACTCAGGTGATGCAGGAAGTGTCATGCTGGTGAGATGACTCAGTGGTTTATGTGGTTGTCTCAGCCTTTTATTCTCCTAAAGTAGCATAATAAATATTTTCTAACTGATAATTATAATTTAATACCTGGGACTTAGGCAGTAATAACAATTCCTGTTAGCTGCTAAAAAGGCACTAAATAAGTAATAACAATATTGTTATAAAAAGACCTGACTGCAATTGTTAAGGACATTATGATCTGTCATCAGTGGCGTCTATTTATGTTTTGTGCTGCCCTAGGCACTCAAAATTCTGCTGCCCTCCGCTCAAAGGTTTTAGGCCTTTTTTTCTACTTAATATTTTTTTGGGTCAGTGTGTAAAATGTTTTTTTCTTTCATGTAATTAGCAAGAGTCCATGAGCTAGTGACGTATGGGATATACATTCCTACCAGGAGGGGCAAAGTTTCCCAAACCTTAAAATGCCTATAAATACACCCCTCACCACACCCACAATTCAGTTTTACAAACTTTGCCTCCGATGGAGGTGGTGAAGTAAGTTTGTGCTAGATTCTACGTTGATATGCGCTCCGCAGCAAGTTGGAGCCCGGTTTTCCTCTCAGCGTGCAGTGAATGTCAGAGGGATGTGAGGAGAGTATTGCCTATTTGAATGCAGTGATCTCCTTCTACGGGGTCTATTTCATAGGTTCTCTGTTATCGGTCGTAGAGATTCATCTCTTACCTCCCTTTTCAGATCGACGATATACTCTTATATATACCATTACCTCTGCTGATTCTCGTTTCAGTACTGGTTTGGCTTTCTACAAACATGTAGATGAGTGTCCTGGGGTAAGTAAATCTTATTTTCTGTGACACTCTAAGCTATGGTTGGGCACTTTGTTTATAAAGTTCTAAATATATGTATTCAAACATTTATTTGCCTTGACTCAGAATGTTCAACTTTCCTTATTTTTCAGACAGTCAGTTTCATATTTGGGATAATGCATTTGAATTAATCTTTTTTTTTCTTACCTTCAAAAATTTGACTCTTTTTTTCCTGTGGGCTGTTAGGCTCGCGGGGGCTGAAAATGCTTCATTTTATTGCGTCATTCTTGGCGCGGACTTTTTTGGCGCAAAAATTCTTTTCCGTTTCCGGCGTCATACGTGTCGCCGGAAGTTGCGTCATTTTTTGACGTTATTTTGCGCCAAAAATGTCGGCGTTCCGGATGTGGCGTCATTTTTGGCGCCAAAAGCATTTAGGCGCCAAATAATGTGGGCGTCTTATTTGGCGCTAAAAAATAAGGGCGTCGCTTTTGTCTCCACATTATTTAAGTCTTATTTTTTAAGTGCTTCTGGTTGCTAGAAGCTTGTTCTTTGGCATTTTTTCCCATTCCTGAAACTGTCATTTAAGGAATTTGATCAATTTTGCTTTATATGTTGTTTTTTCTCTTACATATTGCAAGATGTCTCACGTTGCATCTGAGTCAGAAGATACTACAGGAAAATCGCTGTCTACTGCTGGAGCTACCAAGCTAAGTGTATCTGCTATAATTTTTGGTATCTGTTTCTCCAGCTGTTGTTTGTATTGCATGTCATGACAAACTTATTAATGCAGATAAAATTTCCTTTAGTACTGTTACATTACCTGTTGCTGTTCCGTCAACATCTAATTTTCAGAGTGTTCCTGATAAACATAAGAGATTTTATTTTTTAAATCCATTAAGAAGGCTATGTCTGTTATTTCTCCTTCTAGTTTACATAAAAGTCTTTTAAAACTTCTCTTTTTTCAGATGAATTTTTAAATGAACATCATCATTCTGATACTGATAATGGTTCTTCTGGTTCAGAGGTTTCTGTCTCAGAGGTTGATGCTGATAAATCTTTGTATTTGTTCAAGATGGAATTTATTCGTTCTTTATTTAAAGAAGTATTAATTGCATTAGAAATAGAGGATTCTGGTCCTCTTGATTCTAAATCTAAACGTTTAAATAAAGTTTTTAAATCTCCTGTAGTTATTCCAGAAGTGTTTAATCTCCCTGATGCTATTTCTGAAGTAATTTCCAGGGAATGGAATAATTTGGGTAATTCTTTTACTCCTTCTAAACGTTTAAGCAATTATATCCTGTGCCATCTGACAGATTAGAGTTTTTTTGGGACAAAATCCCTAAGGTTATGGGGCTGTCTCTACTCCTGCTAAATGTGCTACTATTCCTACGGCAGATAGTAATTCATTTAAGGATCCTTTAGATAGGAAAATTGAATCCTTTCTAAGAAAAGCTTACTTATGTTCAGGTAATCTTCTTAGACTTGCTATATTTTTAGCGGATGTTGCTGCAGCTTCAACTTTTTGGTTAGAAGCTTTGGCGCAACAAGTAACAGATCATAATTTTATAGCATTATTTTTATTCTATAACATGCTAATAATTTTATTGGTGATACCATCTTTTGATATCATTAGAGTTGATGTCAGGTATATGTCTCTAGCTATTTTAGCTAGAAAAGCTTTATGGATTAAACTTGGAATACTGATATGTCTTCTAAGTCAACTTTGCTTTCCCTTTCTTTCCAGGGTAATATATTATTATTTCAACTGTTTCTGGAAGGAAGGGAACTTTTTTTCCAAAGGATAAAAAATCTAAGGTAAATTTAGGTCTAATAATCATTTCGTTCCTTTCCTCACAATAAGGAACAAAAGCCTGATCCTTCATTCTCAGGAGCGGTATCAGTTTGGAAACTATTTCCAGTTTGGAATATATCCAAGCCTTTTAGAAAACCTATAGCCAGCTCCTAAGTACCCATGAAGGTGCGGACCTTATTCCAGCTCAGCTGATATGGGGCAGATTACGTTTTCTTCAAAGAAATTTTGATCAATTCCGTTCTCAATTTCTGGTTTCAGAACATTGTTTCAGAAAGGTACAGAATTGGCTTCAGTTAAGGCCTCCTGCTAAGAGATTTTTTTCTTTCCCGTGTCCCAGTTAACACAGCAAAGGCTCAGCATTTCTGAAATGTGTTTCAGATCTAGAGTTGGCTGGAGCAATTATGCCAGTTCCAGTTCTGGAACAGGGGCTGGGGTTTTATTTTATCTCTTCATTGTACCAAAGAAGGTCAATTCCTTCAGACCAGTTCCGGATCTATCAATATTGAATCGTTATGTAAGGATACCAACATTCAAGATGGTTACTGTATGTTACGGTTGCCTCCAGGCTGGCTGGAAGTTGGACCGTAGAAAAGGATGCTCCTAGCGCTCACCAAAGAATCATCAGCACCATAGTCAGCAATCCCTGTAGTGATATTAGCTGAAGCTGTCCCCTACAAACATGAGTCAAAGCTGCAAGTTAGAGGGACAGAAAATAGGTCTGATGTGCTGGAGCACACAGCCTCCTTTTTATTGAGGTTACATGCAAACAGGACACTCTCAGGGGGAGGCATAAAATCCCCCATCACACATTTGATATTAGATAGAGAGACACTCCCTTTGACAGGCCACAACATTTACTTCAGCAGATAACATTACACACAATAAAACAATGCAGTCCACCTTATCAATACTAGTCTGATTAGACAATGGGAAAGTTGATCACTAAACCTAATTAGAGCTAATCCCAGCAGACTTGTATTTAGAATAGGTTTCTTGAAGCTGAACAAAATTTAACTCTTAATGGCACACAATGAAACTGAACCAAGTGGGAGAAAGCCAGGGACAAGTCATTTCACAGGTCTGGGGACATAGTCTTAAAGGGGCATTGTTCATCAAAGTCACAATATGTCCCCAGATGGTTCTTAAAGGGCCACACACACCCAACAAAAGTCAATATGTCCTCAGGGGCACAATCTTCCAGGGGCCATAGTCATGTGGAAGGAGGCTGGCAAATAGGCTTCTCCAAAATCCAGGGAAGCAGGGCAATTTTCCATTTAAAGGGCCAGTTACAAACAGCAGTTTGTAACATATCTCCCCTTTTGGAGGGAGACTAACCAGGCACCTGACCTTCTGTCGGTCAGTGCCTAAGTTAGTCTCGCAACCCACCCACAAATAAACACTAGCAGCAAAGCAGCCCCCCCACAACAAGTAGCACTGGCCTGTAAGTTCCAGGTTATAGGATGACAGTGTAGCATCCTCTGCCTTCCTGGCGCAGCTGGGCAAATAGCTGATGGTACTTGGGGGGCAGAGGCCAGCGGCACTCTGCCCTGGTGCCAGCGCTTCTGCTGGGGTGAGGGGTTTGCAGGCCAGTCCTGTAACAAGGACAAGGTCTGTAGGGCAGAGGCCAGCAGTGCTCTGTCCTGATGCCAGCTCTTCTGCTGGGGGAATTGGGGCATAGTCCTGCCCGGTGGCAAAGGGAACGTGGGGGTCAGTGGGGGTTAACATCTCCACTGTTAACCCTGGGCCCAAGTTAGGAGTTAGCTGGGGAGGGGGAGATTGGCTTACCTCCTCCTCCTGATACTCCGGCGGCCGTTGGGAAGGGAGGTCGATGCTCTCCGCTTCCTGTGGAACATGCTGCGGCTGGGGAGAGAGACCGGTTGTCTCCTCTCCCTGGAAGGCACACTCCGGCTGGGGAGGGAGGTCGATGCTCTCCCCTCCCTGTAGCTGGGTCTGTCGCTGGGGATCTGGGCCGCCTGCCCAGCATCCCTGTAGGGCCGGTAGAGAGACTGCGGTCCCATCTCCACCTGCCTGCTGGGGGTCCTCCCAGGACCAGTCTATGAGGCCTGCTGCCTCTGGTATCTCTGGTTGGGGTTGGGGAAGGAGACCGGTTGTCTCTTCCCTCTGCACAGTATACTGCCGCTGGGGAGGGAGGTCGCTGCTCCCCTCTCCCTGTGGAACATGCTGCGGCTGGGGAGAGAGACCAGGTGTCCATACCCTCAAACTCCACAGTTGGCGCTCAAAGGCTCGTGCCGCTTTGTTCTCCGTAGCCAATTCCCGGATGAGGCGACTGACTACCTCCTGCGCAGGGTCTGGACCATATCGGACTAGCCGCCTCTTTACCTCTGGAACGAAATCCGCGCCCTCATAGCGACGGATCCGGTTGAGGTGCTCTTCACATGGTTCTGACCAGTATCTTGTCAGCTCCATGCTGCTGTAGGTAGGGACGCTGCGCAGTGGCTAGCGTTGCCCTCAATTACTCTCCTACGATACCAGTGCTGTTGTGGTGCTGCTCCTTGCGCTAGGACGCCAATCCCACCGCTGCCGCCAAATGTTACGGTTGCCTCCAGGCTGGCTGGAAGTTGGACCGTAGAAAAGGATGCTCCTAGCGCTCACCAAAGAATCATCAGCACCATAGTCAGCAATCCCTGTAGTGATATTAGCTGAAGCTGTCCCCTACAAACATGAGTCAAAGCTGCAAGTTAGAGGGACAGAAAATAGGTCTGATGTGCTGGAGCACACAGCCTCCTTTTTATTGAGGTTACATGCAAACAGGACACTCTCAGGGGGAGGCATAAAATCCCCCATCACACATTTGATATTAGATAGAGAGACACTCCCTTTGACAGGCCACAACATTTACTTCAGCAGATAACATTACACACAATAAAACAATGCAGTCCACCTTATCAATACTAGTCTGATTAGACAATGGGAAAGTTGATCACTAAACCTAATTAGAGCTAATCCCAGCAGACTTGTATTTAGAATAGGTTTCTTGAAGCTGAACAAAATTTAACTCTTAATGGCACACAATGAAACTGAACCAAGTGGGAGAAAGCCAGGGACAAGTCATTTCACAGGTCTGGGGACATAGTCTTAAAGGGGCATTGTTCATCAAAGTCACAATATGTCCCCAGATGGTTCTTAAAGGGCCACACACACCCAACAAAAGTCAATATGTCCTCAGGGGCACAATCTTCCAGGGGCCATAGTCATGTGGAAGGAGGCTGGCAAATAGGCTTCTCCAAAATCCAGGGAAGCAGGGCAATTTTCCATTTAAAGGGCCAGTTACAAACAGCAGTTTGTAACACTGTAGGACTGTCCTGCCTTTTGTTTAGCAAGGGCATTATATGTCTACAATAGATTTACAGGATGTGTATCTACATATTCCGATTCATCCAGATCACTTTTAGTGTCTGAGATTCTCTTTTTAGACAAGCATTACCAGTTTTGTGGCTCTACCGTTTGGCCTAGCCTCAGTTCCAAGAATTATTTTCAAAGGTTCTCGGTGCCCTTCTTTCTGTAATCAGAGAACAGGGTTTTGGTATTTCCTTATTGGACAATATCTGGGTACTTGCTCAGTCTTCTCATTTTCGAAGAATCTCATACGAATCGACTTGTGTTGTTTCTTCAAGTTCATGGTTGGAGGATCAATTTACCGATCAGTTCATTGATTCCTCAGACAAGTGTAACCTTTTTAGGTTTCTAGAATAGATTCAGTGTCTATGACTCTGTCCTTGTCAGACAAGAGAAGTTTAACATTGATATCAGCTTGTCAAAACCTTCAGTCACAATCATTCCCTTTGGTAGCCTTATGCATGGAAATTTTAGGTCTTAGGACTGCCGCATCAGATGCGATCTCCTTTGCTCGTTTTCACATGCGACCTCTTCAGCTCTGTATGCTGAACCAATGGTGCAGGGATTACTCAAAGATATCTCAATTAATATCTTTAAACCGATTATACGACACTCTCTGACATGGTGGGCAGATCACCATCGTTTAGTTCAGGGGGCTTCTTTGTTCTTCCGACCTGGACTATAATCTCAACAGATGCAAGTCTTACAGGTTGGGGAGCTGTGTGGGGGTATCTGACGGCACAAGGGGTTTGGGAATCTCAGGAGGTGAGATTTCCGATCAATATTTTGGAACTCCGTGCAATTTCAGAGCTCTTCAGTCTTGGCCTCTTCTGAAGAGAGAGTTGTTCATTTTTTTTCAGATAGACAATGTCACAACTGTGGCATACATCAATCATCAAGGAGGGACTCACAGTCCTCTGGCTATGAAAGAAGTATCTCGAATTTTGGTTTGGGCGGAATCCAGCTCCTGTCTAATCTCTGCGGTTCATATCCCAGGTATGGACAATTGGAAAGCGGATTATCTCAGTCGCCAAACGTTGCACCTGGGCGAATGGTCTTCACCCAGAGGTATTTCCTCAGATTGTTCAAATGTGGGAACTCTCAGAAATAGATCTGATGGCTTCTCATCTAAACAAGAAACTTCCCTGGTATCTGTCCGGATCCAGGGATCCTCGGGCGGAGGCAGTGGATGCATTATCTCTTCCTTACAAGTGTCATCCTGCCTATATCTTTCCGTCTCTAGTTCTTCTTCCAAGGGTATTCTCTAATATTCTAAAGGAATGCTCGTTTGTCCTGCTGGTAGCTCCAGCATGGCCTCACAGGTTTTGGTATGCGGATCTTGTCCGGATGGCCTCTTGCCAGCTGTGGACTCTTCCGTTAAGACCAGTCTTTCTGTCTCAAGGTTCTTTTTTCCATCAGGATCTCAAAACCTTAATTTTAAGGTGTGGAGTTTGAACGCTTGATTCTTGGTCAAAGAGGTTTCTCTGACTCTGTGATTGATACTATGTGACAGGCTCGTAAATCTGTATCTAGAGAGATATATTATAGAGTCTGGAAGACTTATATTTCTTCAGGATGGTTTAGATAAAGGTTTGTCCGCAAGTTTCTTGAAAGACAAATCTCTGCTCTTTCTGTTCTTTTTCACAGAAGGATTGCTAATCTTCCTGATATTCATTGTTTTGTACAAGCTTTGGTTCGTATAAAACCTGTCATTAAGTCAATTTCTCCTCTTTGGAGTTTGAATTTGGTTCTGGGGGCTCTTCAAGCTTCTCCTTTTGAACCCATGCATTCTTTTGTCGTTATATTACTTTCTTGGAAAGTTTTGTTTCTTTTGGCCATCTCTTCTGCCAGAAGAGTCTCTGAATTATCTACTCTTTTTTGTGAGTCTCCTTTTCTGATTTTGCATCAGGATAAGGCGGTGCTGCGAACTTCTTTTGAATTTTTTACCTAAGGTTGTGAATTCTAACAACATTAGTAGAGAAATTGTGGTTCCTTCATTATGTCCTAATCCTATGAATTCTAAGGAGAAATCATTGCATTCTTTGGATGCTGTTAGAGCTTTGTAATATTATGTTGAAGCTACTAAGTCTTTCCGAAAGACTTCTAGTCTATTTGTCATCTTTTCCGGTTCTAGAAAAGACCAGAAAGCTTCTGCCATTTCTTTGGCATCTTGGTTGAAATCTTTATTTCATCATGCCTATGTTGAGTCGGGTAACACTCCGCCTCAAAGGATTACAGCTCATTCTACTAGGTCAGTTTCTACTTCCTGGGCGTTTAAGAATGAAGCTTCGGTTGATCAGATTTGCAAAACAGCAACTTGGTCCTCTTCGCATACTTTTTCTAAATTCTACCATTTTGATGTGTTTTCTTCTTCTGAAGCAGTTTTTGGTAGAAACGTACTTCAGGCAGTGGTTTCAGTTTGAATCTTCTGCTTATGTTTTTTCATTAAAATTTTATTCTGGGTGTGGATTATTTTCAGCAGGAATTGGCTGTCTTTATTTTATCCCTCCCTCTCTAGTGACTCTTGTGTGGAAAGATCCACATCTTGGGTAATCATTATCCCATACGTCACTAGCTCATGGACTCTTGCTAATTACATGAAAGAAAACATAATTTATGTAAGAACTTACCTGATAAATTCATTTCTTTCATATTAGCAAGAGTCCATGAGGCCCGCCCTTTTTTGTGGTGGTTTTGATTTTTTTGTATAAAGCACAATTATTCCAATTCCTTATTTTATATGCTTTCGCACTTTTTTCTTATCACCCCACTTCTTGGCTATTCGTTAAACTGAATTGTGGGTGTGGTGAGGGGTGTATTTATAGGCATTTTAAGGTTTGGGAAACTTTGCCCCTCCTGGTAGGAATGTATATCCCATACGTCACTAGCTCATGGACTCTTGCTAATATGAAAGAAATGAATTTATCAGGTAAGTTCTTACATAAATTATGTTGTTTTGTTTGTTTTTTCATAACAATTAAAAAGAAAAAACACTTGCATACAGGTTGGTTGAATTACATGCATCTCATACCATTTTCTCCCTGAGAGAGGGGAGAGAAAAGAAGGGGAGGGGAAAAAGGGAGGGAAAGGAAAGCAGGAAGGGAGGGAGAGAGAGAGAAAAGTGTTGAGGGAAAGAAAGGAGTGAATGAAGGGAGCAAGGGAGGGAGTTTAGAGAAAGAAGCGAGGCAGGAAAAGAAGGGAGGGAGTTGAGGGAGGGAGGGAGAAAGGGAAAGAAGGGAGAG
The DNA here is from genome assembly GCF_027579735.1 of Bombina bombina. Lineage (NCBI taxonomy): Eukaryota > Metazoa > Chordata > Amphibia > Anura > Bombinatoridae > Bombina > Bombina bombina. The sequence continues at coordinate 94,716,979 of NC_069510.1, forward strand.
AGGAAGGGAGGGAAAGAAGAACACACTTTGAAACAATCACTGCCCTTCACATGCAACAACATACAGTAATTCCCATCATTCAAGTAATCAAACTTTTTAAGTGTCCATTTACTATTTACTCCATGGGTTCATGAATGCAGAGAAAGCTATTAGTAGCTAACATACATTAGCGCTGAGAGTTTATGATTAGACATCACATGAATGCAGAGAAAGCTAGCTATTAGTAGCTAACATACATTAGCGCTGAGAGTTTATGATTAGACATCACATGAATGCAGAGAAAGCTAGCTATTCGTAGCTAACATACATTAGCGCTGAGAGTTTATGATTAGACATCACATGAATGCAGAGAAAGCTAGCTATTAGTAGCTAACATACATTAGCGCTGAGAGTCACATGAATGCAGAGAAAGCTAGCTATTAGTAGCTAACATACATTAGCGCTGAGAGTTTATGATTAGACATCACATGAATGCAGAGACAGCTAGCTATTAGTAGCTAACATACATTAGCACTGAGAGTTTATGATTAGACATCACATGAATGCAGAGAAAGTGAGTTATTAGTAGCTAACATACATTAGCACTGAGAGTTTATGATTAGACATCACATGAATGCAGAGAAAGTGAGTTATTAGTAGCTAACATACATTAGCACTGAGAGTTTATGATTAGACATCACATAAATGCAGAGAAAGTGAGTTATTAGTAGCTAACATACATTAGCACTGAGAGTTTATGATTAGACATCACATGAATGCAGAGAAAGCTAGCTATTAGTAGCTAACATACATTAGCGCTGAGAGTTTATGATTAGACATCACATGAATGTAGAGACAGCTAGCTATTAGTAGCTAACATAAATTAGCACTGAGAGTTTATGATTAGACATCACATGAATGCAGAGAAAGCTATTAGTAGCTAACATACATTAGCACTGAGAGTTTATTATTAGACATCACATGAATGCAGCGAAAGCTATTAGTAGCTAACATACATTAGCACTGAGAGTTTATGATTAGACATCACATGAATGCAGAGACAGCTAGCTATTAGTAGCGAACATACATTAGCACTGATAGTTTATGATTAGACATCACATGAATGCAGAGAAAGCTATTAGTAGCTAACATACATTAGCACTGAGAGTTTATTATTAGACATCACATGAATGCAGCGAAAGCTATTAGTAGCTAACATACATTAGCACTGAGAGTTTATGATTAGACATCACATGAATGCAGAGACAGCTAGCTATTAGTAGCGAACATACATTAGCACTGATAGTTTATGATTAGACATCACATGAATGCAGAGAAAGCTAGCTATTAGTAGCTAACATACATTAGTGCTGAGAGTTTATGATTAGACATCACATGAATGCAGAGAAAGCTAGCTATTAGTAGCTAACATACATTAGCGCTGAGAGTTTATGATTAGACATCACATGAATGCAGAGAAAGCTAGCTATTAGTAGCTAACATACATTAGCGCTGAGAGTTTATGATTAGACATCACAAGCTGATCTAAGCTGTACAGACGCATCCAGTCTGTTAGCTGCTAAGACCTGCAATAAGCACTACGCTCACAGACCCACCACAGCTGACAAGGGGAGGCAGCATATCGGCACAAGGTCTTCTCCTCCAGCCTCACCTTGGAAGCATATCCCCGGTCAAGTTTCTCACAAAGAACGCTTCCACTGCAAAAATGCCGGCGGCTCTAAATGAAGCAATGGTTTAAAGGAGCACTGCCTTTAAAGAGCGACCTTAATCAGTGCAGTGCCTTGTCTTCTCTGTAAAAGTTTAGCACTTTATCGCTCACTGCACTGTGTGCTGGCTTTTAGAGAGAGGATAGGACAGATGTGCTGCCACTCCCAAATCTGCTGCCCTTGGCACTGGCCTTGTTGGCCTAGGCCATAATACGCCCCTGTCTGCCATCGAACATAAATAAACACAGCTTCAGGTTTCCAACGTTAATCTTCAGTCAGTAATACCTTAATGAAGAAACAACCAACTTAGAGCCTATTTCCATTGAGGTGGTAAAGTTTTGAAACTGGTGATAAAAACATTAAACTTCATTAAAGTCTATGGAGAATTTTTATGTTACCACCAGTTTCCAAACTTTACCAACTCAATGGAAACTAGCCCATAATGCAATGCGTGTGAAAGTTGCACTTTTATTAAAAAAACATCCAGAATTTTCTTTACAACAAAAGATCTCTAGTTTAATAAAACCAAATATAAAAAGCTCAACAAAGATAAAAAAACACTCAGTATAGAAGACATGCACAGATAAAACTTTTTTGGGGCAGATTTTGATTGGCACGATATTATTAGCGCAAGGAGAGTAAACGTGATTATAGTGTTTTTCACGCTCAAATCCAAATCATAAGTGGCATGCTGTTTAATTTTTTTTTACGCGTACTTGCGGTCATTTATGATCCCTATATTTTCTATGGGTGGTGTTGAGCGGCAATGTCCACTCATATTACAAGTTGAAAGTAAATGCGATCGCTCTAATGCAATCGCATTTAACGCTCAAACTTTTTAAGTGTAAAGAGTTTGGCCAGGGGAAACAGTTGCACTAAACCCGTAAACCACCACATAGCCTACTGCAAAGTACCCCTCTACACTATAAACCCCTAAACCCCCACACCACTAAGTACCCCAACACTATTAACTCCTAAACCACCACACCCCCTGTAATATTTGCTTATTTTTGTTCCAACCAATCATATAGCATTATTCATATTTTGTGATGACCTTTACCCTATCTAATTCCAGTTGAGGCAGTTGGATTTCTGCAACCACTCTGTGAGTAACAGTTTTTACACACCTCTGCTATATTAATAAACCAGCACTCGCTTTACCCCGCAACTGGCATCCGAGTCTTATTGGTACACACGCCTCAGCAGCTCGATAACCAAACATTACACGGTGTCAGAAAAAGGGATCTCTTCTATCAACATAGGTGGAATTTCAGACTACATACAGATCTCATGTTTTGCAGCCTATGTCGAGCCCAAAACAAACGTGATATTTGCACAATATACAGACTTGCGGCTCCTTGATCGGGACTGCAATTACACTCAAAGCGATGAGATGATTTGAGACCCTATTGTCTTTGGCATACACTCTCCAAGGGTGAGAGAGAAATTATTAAATGTTGGGTCAGAAATAACGCTAGAGAAAGTGATCAATATCGCCAGATCACACGTATTGGCCCAGACACAGTCAGTTTGCCGCTCCAGCCTTGGGAAAGGTGTCCATGCTGTAAACAGTGAGGAAATGTTCGTAAACTCAAAACATTCAGAGTCCTGATATGCAGCAAGCCTTTGCCAGTTTCCAAGTTGGCCAAAAACAAATTGAAATACGATTCAAAATAGACACTGGATCCTCAGCTAACGTCACCCCCCTGTACGAATACAATAAGCTGAAAACCAAGTGCACACTGTGAACAACACCTTGCCCCTATAGGGCTATGGTGGTGAATGCCTGGCAGTTAAAGGCAATTGTGACCTGAAATGCCAGCACAAAAACATTAAAATGTTCCTGACATTCTACATTGTCAAAGTGAGGACATCTCTCATCACAGGCCTAAAAAGCAGCACAGAATTTTTCCTTATCAAACTGGTACTATCTGTCACAGTCAAAGTGAAGTACCTATCATGGAGAAATTTGCAGATGTCTTCAAAGAAATTGGCCTGTTCCCTGGTGAATACACTTAGACCCACAGGCAACCCCAATAGTGCATCCTTCTTGCATTACACAGCCGCCTTAAAGGGACATAATACTCTTAAGCTAAATCACTTGAAACTGATGCAGTATAACTGTAAAAAGCTGACAGGAAAATATCACCTGAACATCTCTATGTAAAATAGGAAGATAATTTACCTCACAATTTACTCAGCTCACCAGAGTAAGTGCTGTGTAAAAAGTTATGCCTCAGCTGCTGTCCAGCTGCAGGTAAAAAAAAGAAAGAAATTAACAGCAGCCAATCAGCATCAGCAGTGTGGAGGTCATGAACTCTTTTACTGTAATTTCATGAGATTTCATTTAACTCTTGTGAGATTTCATAGTAAACTTCCTAAACTGAATAGGGAAATATCATGAGTGTGCATGAGGCTCACTCCCTTGCCGGTCCCGGGACAGACATACTGATTTGCTACTTAAAGGGACACTCAATCAAAATTAAACTTTCATTATTCAGATAGAGCATGCTATTTTAAACAACTTTCCAAATTACTTCATTTAACAAAATGTGCACAGTCTTTTTATATTTAAACTTTTTGAGTCACCAGCTCCTACTGAGCATGTGCAAGAATAAGTGTGTATGCATTTGTGAATGGCTGATGGCTGTCACATGGTACGTGTATGCATTTGTGATTGGCTGATGGCTGTCACATGGTACAGGGGGAGTGGAAAAAGACATAGCTTTTAAAATTGTCAGAAAATGTACTACTCATTTGAAGTTCAGACTAAGTGCTATTGCATTGTCTTGTTATCTTGCATTTGTTGATTATGCAAATCTACTGTGTTGACTGGTCCTTTAAAGTCCTTTACAATGGGGTTTGAATACTTAGGACATTTTGAGGTAAAATATCTTTCTTTTTACATAGAGATGTTCAGGTGATATTTTCTAGAGGGCATTTTATAGCTATGCTGCATCACTTTCAAGTGTTTCAATATTTGGGTATCATGGCCCTTTAAAGAAGAGCTTGAGAGGCAGGGTGTTACAGAGCCGGCCGATTGAGTTAACTCCATGGTTATTGCTGAATAGCCACGTATAGGCAAATGGCAGGTATGTCTAGACCCGAGAGATCTCAACAAGGCAATCAAGCAACCTCATTATACTTTGCCTACTTTTGAAGATATCACTCCCAAGCTAGCAGGTGCTCAGTACTTTAGTGTCCTAGATTCTAGATCTGGCTATTGGACTATTAAGCTCACTGAAGAATCCTCCAAACTCACTACTTTCAACTAAGTTTTTGGGTGATACAGGTTCAAATGTCTTCCTTTCGGGATAATATCAGCCCTAGATGAATTCCAGCAAAAAAATAGATGAAAGTTATGATGGTTTAAATGGAATAACAACCAAAGTCTTTAACATCCTCATCTACGAGAAAACCAAAGCAGACCACGATCAAAACCTTGCCGCTATGTTACAGAGTTCCAGAGAAAGGGGTGTCAAGCTTAAGCCAGAAAAAAAACATAATTCGTGCCACAGAAGTCAATTACTTTTGGCATCACTTTATGACTGACGGAGTAAAGCCTGATCCTGCTAAAATCATGGCTGTTAGAGACATGGAGCCACCGAAAGACAAAGGTGAACTTGAGATAGTGCTAGGCATGATCAACTACCTCTCGGAATTTGCACCCAACCTTTCTGACATCACCGCACCGTTGCGACATCTTCTAAAGGAATCAAGTGAATTTGCGTGAGACAATCAACAATCCGAAGTGTTCAACAAAATAAAAGAGCTACTCACATGCGAGCTAGGACCAATATTAGCATACTTTGATCCTCAAAAGAACTAAAGCTACAGATTGATGCTTCAAAGTATGTACTCGGAGCGGTATTGCTGCAAGATGTTATATGTTTTTGCTTTAATCTGTTTTACCCATACACGATAATATCTAGTTTTTATACTTTTCTTAAAAAAAAAAGGATGTAATATTTGCATATTTATGTTCCAACCAATTACATAGCAGTATTCATATTGCGTGATTACCTTCAGGGGGTGACTCCTGTCAGGGGCCCACTGGGACAGGGGGGCCATGAGACAAGCACAACTATTATTTAAAAAAAAATAAAAAAAATAATTTTAGCAGTCACCAGAGGCGCTACAGCAGAGTATGTATGTATGTATGTATTGGGTACTTGTAAAGCGCGGCTAATCACCTGTAAGGGTCTCAAGGCGTGCTATTGAGTACGGGAAATGTCATTTCAAGGAGTAAAGCATTAGCATTTTTTAGGTGCACTTAGCCACTATGCACAGTGTGAGACAGACTTGGCACTTCAGTGCCTGAGTCAGATGGCAGATCACTTTCATTTGCAGAGGAGGTAGGACTTATTAGTAAATGTTTTTTTTTTTTCTTTGTGCAATTTCGGATTGTAACTTCAGTCTGGTAGTTGTATGGCAGAGTCAGGGGTCCATAAAAATACTATTTTTTGTATCATGCATGTCACACACTGTTTATTTAGGGGATGGCAATGTGCAGACATTTTACCTCCTGTGAGTGTTTCTGTGGGTGTCTGTGCTTATGTCTTTGTGTTTTTGTTGTGTCTCTATGAGTATCTTTTTTTTTCTGTTGGTCTCTAGGTGAGGGTGTGTTGTGTGTGTATGTCTTTGTGCATTTTCTGTCTGTGTCTCTGTGAGGGTTAGTTGTGTGTGTATGGTTGTGTGCTTGTTTTCTGTGGATGTCTCAGTGAGGGAGTTGTGTGTGTGTATGTATGTCTTTGTGCATTTTCTGTGGGTGTCTCTGAGAGGGTGTGTGTATGTCTTTGTGTGTTTTCTGTGGGTGTTTCTCTGTTTGTGTAGGTCTTTGTGTGTTTTCTGTGGGTGTCTGTGTGTGTGTGTGTCTTTCTGTGTTTTCTGTGGGTGTCTCTGTGTGTGTGTGTATGTCTTTCTGTGTTTTATGTGGGTGTCTGTGAATGTGTATGTCTTTGTGTGTTTTCTGAGGCTGTCTCTGTGGGTGTTTTCTTGAGTGTATGTGTGTTTTCTGTGGGTGTCTCTCTGCGTGTGTGTGTGTGTGTGTCTTTGTGTGTTTTATGTGGGTGTCTGTGAGTGTGTATGTATTTGTGTATTTTCTGAGGCTGTCTCTGTCAGTGTTTCCTTGGGTGTATGTGCAAGTTTGTGTGTGTGTGTGTGTGTGTGTCCATTGTCTGTTCCTTTTTAGGACATTTTTACCTTACTGATTATTCACATCTTTCTACAGACTTTGAGACTAATGAGACCTTTCCGGAAGTCACCAATCCACCACTTAACCTTCAAATTATTGTTTAGGCAGTTCAGGGCCCTTCCTTTCAGCCACTGCATGCTGTTGTCATCATTTAATTGGCATCTTCCTTGACACAAAGATAATCAAAACTCCATATTTTGTCTTATAAATCTCCTTTTTTGACAAAACTGTAGCTACCACATTACTTGTCAGGTCAATGTAAACAAGTGCTGAGTGTCTGTGTCTGAGTGTGTTTCTTTGCGTTTCTGCTAGTGTCTATATCTGAATCCTTATGTGTTAGTGTGTGTTTCAGTGTATGTGTGTGTGTGTTTGTGTGTTACTACCTTTACAACATTTCCAAGTTTGACTACACTTAAGAATAAAGTGCATATACGTTTTAGTCAATTGGTCAAAAATTGCACTTGTCAAAGGTGGGGTGGTGGCCCTGATCAATAGTTAAGTAAAGGGCCCCAACATTTCTAGTGGCGACCCTGATGACCTTTACCCTATGTAGTTCCAGTTGAGGCAGTTGGATTTCTGCAACCACTCTGTGAGTAACAGTTTTTACACACATCTGGTATATTAAAAAAACAGCACTCGTTTTACCCCGAAACATCCAAGCTTTATTGGTACATACTCCTTAGCAGCACGATAATCGAACATTACACCCCCACATCACAAACTAGCCCTTTACACTATTAACTCCTAAACTGCCACAACCCCCAAAGTGCCCACTAACCTCTAAACCCCCTAACCAACTAACACCCCCTAAGTTACCACCAAAAAAAAGCTAGCATTACATTAAAAAACAAAACTAACATTACAGAAAGAACTAATTACCAAAAATAAAAAACCCAGTTATGCCTACACTAAAAATAAAGCCTTAAAACTTAATGAAAAGGAGGCTTTAAAAATCTTATAGTCCCTCTTTTACACCTAGTTGAGCGTGCTGTAATGTTTGAGACCTTACCGACAGCTTCCGACAGTGTTTCAATGGAAACCGGGTGTAAATTTGCGTTTTTCGTCTTCTATTCTTCATATATTTTTTTTGGGCCAGTCGGACTTCAGATGCTGGTAATGATGGAAAACAAGCCATCGGACACTGGCGATAACCGGATTGGCTTCTGACAGCAGTTTTGTTATTTTGCGACCTGCAAATGCTATATAGTGGCATATTTATCAAGATCCGTATGGAACTTGATGCCCTGAGTTTAAAGACTGCTGGCCCATAACTTGTCCGGCTGCTCTGAGGCGGCTAACAGACATCGCCAGAAATCAACCCGACCAAATACGATTGGGTTGATTGACACCCCTTGCTATCGTCCGATTGGCCGTGAATCTGCAGGGGGCGGCATTGCACCAGCAGTTCATAAGAACTGCTGGTGCAATGATAAATGCCAATAGCGTATGTCCGGTCGCACAATGATAATTCGGCCCCATAGTCTGAACAATAATAATTCTAAAATAAAACTGTCATACAATTTCTGTGTCTGCAGCTAGGTTCACATATGGTGAGGCAATAGTTTCAGTGCTGTACCTTAGCACGACACAAGGTGGCACTGTCACACAACAATACCAACACGTAGCAAGTCTCTGGGATTTTATGGTAAAAGAGTCATTTAAAACTTAAATGGATATAAAACAGTCTGTTTCATTGCTGTGATAAAAAAAAAAGCACTAACCAGTGGGTTATACTTAAAGGGACAGTCAACACCAGAATTGTTTTAAAAGATAGATAATCTCTTTATTACCCAGTTTTGCATAACCAACAGTTATATTAATATACTTTTTACCTCTGTGATTAATTTGTATCTAAGCATCTTCTGATCACATGACATTTTGTTTATTATCTATTGAATTTCATTTTAGCTAATTAGTGCAGTGTCTGCCACAATCGACGAGCGTGATCACAATGTTATTTATATGGCTTACATGAACTAGCTCTCCCCTGTTGTGAAAAGCAAATCAAACAGCATGTGATAAGAGGCGGCTTTCAAGGACTTCAAGAAATTATCATATGAGCCGTTCTAGGTTTAGCCTTCAACTAAGAATACCAAGAGAACAAAGCAAAATTGGTGATAAAAGTAAATTGGAAAGTTGTTTAAAATTACATGCACAATTTGAAACATGAACTTTTTTTGGACTTGACTGTCCCTTTAAAAGAAATCATTGCGGCGGAGCCTGGAAGAGCCGAGAAACGGCTGCTTAAATGTGGAGCTCCAGGCAGTGCAAAGTTTAAAAGAGGCTATTGGGCTATAAAGGCAGCAGATGAAGGGACTTTAAGCCACCACAGCAGAGACCGGAGAGCAGGGGTCAATATGTGTGAAGGAGACGGAGCAGCAGTGAGTGGTAACGCTTCTTCAAGATAGTGTGTCAGACGGAACTGCTTAATATACAGAGCGGAGATCAATGGCGGTAACCCACGTGGCCTGACAACGGGCGCTGAAGGAACGCAAAATAACAACCAAAAGGTACAATTAAGGGGGATAAAATATGGATAGCGCAAACAGCCATATGAGGAAAGAGGTCCGGCAGCGAGAGGCCAATATCTAGCGTGGGGCAAATTAACAATACACAGTATAAAACAGGCGCTATTGTACTATGCAGAGGCAAGCAGCAAAACAGCAGCGTTAATAGTCCCCAGACCTCAAGCCCTCCTTTGGAGAGCGTATGCAACCACAACTCTGGCATGTAGATACAACAAGTGGACATGAAAACAAGCTGCACACGCTCACAGATTGCGGCCTACTCTTAATTCAATCACATATAAGAGCTGAACACTAGGGAAGCACACTGCATGAGAGGCAGTATCTTTAACATAAGAACCAAGTAGCTTACGCATAAGGAACAGAGGTGCTATTTGAACTGAGTGTGTAGTGAGCTGCATAACTGCTAGGAAGAGTGAACCTGAGAGCAGTGGAGGAGAATTAATATGACAGCTAAGAGGAATACAAAGGCCACGCCATTAGGCAAGCAAACCACAGCTCCTATATTCTTTAAAACTGGTAGAAGTGAGAGATCCCCAGAACAACTTTCACCCAGATCTGATGGGGGACATGTTGACATAATGGCTGACGCCCCGGAGTCAAATACCCAAACCCCGCTAACAAGGGCCGATTTAGATCACTTGGTGTCCAAACAAGACATCGCCATTAATTTTGAGAAACTTCTGGAGAAAATGGAAACGCTACAAAACACAGTTACCAGTAGCTTGAATGATCTTAAACAAGAAATGGGAGAACTTGGCTCTAGAATTAACATACTTGAAGAGAATGGGGATACTTTGGCAGAGGGCTTAAATGACGTAGTAACTCAGTCGAATGCTCAACGACAAGATATAGAAGATATCTACGACAAGCTGGAAGATCTGGAAAACAGGAGTCGCCGATGTAATATAAGGCTGAAAGGTGTTCCAGAAGCGGTGACTCCTAAGGAACTGAATAATTACTTAACTAGCTTGTTCCAAGGAATAACGGGGAGTGAAGATGAAAATAAATTCCAAATGGAACGGGCTCATAGAGCACTACGGCCTAAACCTAAGGGTGAGGAACCACCACGTGATATCATTATCAAGATGCTTAAATACCAAGAGAAAGAGGAAATTCTGATGGCAGCTAGGAGAAATCCTACATTTAAACACCAGGGTAACGTGGTGCAATTTTTTCAGGACTTATGCTTAAGGACCTTGCAGAGACGGGGTGCCCTTAGACCCCTTACTACGCAACTACGGAAGGCCCAAATACCATATAGATGGGGCTTCCCTCTTGCCTTACACATAACCTGGGAAAATAAACTGATATCCATCAAAGAACCGGAGGAAATGCCAGATATCTGCAGAAGACTGAAACTAGACATCCCAGATCTATCACACCAGCAGACTTCAGCAAGAAAAGAGGAGGGAGAGAGGCCACCTTTCCAGAAGAAATGGACCAAAGTACCAGAAAAGAAGCGGAAAACTTGAGGTACTCGAGATCTTCTTCTACTACAGATCGAGAGAAAGAAGAAGATAGCGGCATAGGAGGGGGGCGAGATATGCCCCGAACTTTCTGTAGAGTTTGCAGTCTTCCATAATTAGGAGGCTGAGAATTAGAGACTCAAGGACATTTCCAGTCATCGGACAGATGAGTATAAGTTTATGTTATATAAAGTGTTAATAGTGATATAGGATACTGTAGAGATAATGGTAAGGTTATTTTATTTGCTCCATATGTAAGTGCTTAAAACCAAAGGGTTAAAATGTGAACTATTGCAAAAGATCTAGCCACATAAAGTGGTGACGGACATTTTGACAGACTTGAAGTAAAATTCTTTTGTGCAGACATTTATTTGTGCTCTTGATATACCAGATGAGTCCAACAGAGGATGGTCAGATGTATTCCAAATAGGGTTAGTCTGCTGCTTCATATGGTTTGAAGAGACTTCAGCTGAAACAAATGTTAGCCTTAAAAGTTAATAAGTATAGTTGAAATGTATTTGTACTGCCTGCCTAGGTAGGTTATCGTAATGCATTATGTTGTTATTACAATGAAAGTTTTTGTTTATATGTTGTGTTTTGGGATGTTAATAACTGTTTTTTATCAGGGGGTGCCAATCAAGAATAGGAGAGAGTGGAGGAGATGGAGGATGTCAAGCGTAGAAATTAGAATAGGAAAATACGATGGGAGACAGGACACTTTACGTACACTAAGGAAATACTTGAGAGCTGGAGGTGGCAGACAGAGGACAGGGAGACTACAGATTGATAATGACGCTTAATTTTGTACTTCTTTCGCATAACGCGAGAGGTCTCAACACAGACATTAAAAGAAGGACGGCCATATCACAGTATTTGAAAGCTAGAGCCAAAATAATTTTTTTACAAGAGACGCATTTTGTTAACTCAAATATCCCCAAATTTTGGTCACACCACTTTCCGTCCCATTTTCACGCCACGACAGACACCAAAAAACGGGGGTTTCAATTTTAATACATAGATCACTGGATTTCGAGTTAGATAGGGTAATTAGAGATAACGAGGGACGGTATATAGTCGTCCAGGGAGCAATACAGGGTACGAAGGTGACGCTCTGCAATGTGTACGCACCGAATGAGTCACAAAATTTGTTCTTCTCGAGACTATCTGCAACACTTACACAATGGTCACAGACCAAATTAATAGTGGCGGGAGACTTTAATGTTAACATGACCTCTTTTGGGGGACCGGAGGGAACAAAGATATCAAGCAAACAGCACAGACATAATAGTGTGATCAAATCCATCCAGGGCTCATTGGGGGAACATGGGCTGGTAGATTCTTGGGAAGCATTAGGTAACTCAACACACGACTATACTTACTATTCGCCAGCTCACAAGACTTACACGACACTCGACTATATATTTGTTAGTCAGATCCTGGTGCCGAACTTAGTTACTTCACAAACTCAAACTTGTGTATGGTCTGACCACTCCATGGTACTTCTGGAGTTGGCGGGGCTAGTGCACTTCTCTAGGCAAAGATCGTGGACATACAACCCAACCCTATTAAAAGACCCAGAGGTATTTGGTAGGATACAAAAAGCACTGTCAGAATACTGGGAATTAAATGAGAATTCAGTCGATAATCCGTTAATTACATGGGCAGCTCATAAAGCGGTCATGAGAGGATTGTTGATTAAGGAAAAAGCAGTGCAGACCAAAAAAATGACTGCACTGGCAGCTGCATTACTGAGGGAGGTAGAGCAACTAGAGAAGGAACATCAACGTCATTTATCTGAGAGAGTATATAGGAATCTGTGCTTAAAAAGAAGGGAACTAGCTACGTTATTAAATGAGACCTCAGTGAGAGCTGCTATGCGGCTAAAAGCTAATTACTTCGTGTTTGCGAACAAACCGGACCGATATTTAGCACACAAACTAAGAGAGAGAAATAGGCTCTTCTCAATTCCCAAGATAGAGAACGCACAGGGGGTGACGACCACGAATCCACAAGAGATTGCAGATAACTTTGCTCAGTTTTATGAGAAATTATATGACGGGAACAAAGTTAAGGGAGATAATACTGACACTAAGATAAGCGAGTTTTTAGATAAAGCCAACTTAAAAACTATAAAGGAAGAGGATCTAGAGAGCCTTAATGCTAATATCACTATGGGAGAAGTAGTGGGGGTAATCAAAGATTTCAAAGTTGGCAAAGCGGCAGGCCCTGACGGACTGATAGGCGAATACTATAAAGTATTTAAAAAAGAATTGACACCCCATTTGACTAACTTATGTAACGGGATCTTGGCGGGTAAGACAATGCCTAGGGAGATGCTCCAAGCAAAGATAATAGTAATACCCAAGAGTGGGAAGAACGCAAGGCTATGCCAAAATTATAGACCGATCTCCCTGATCAATCATGACATCAAAATTTTCGCTAAGATAATGGCCAACAGACTGAAAAAGATCTTACCTACACTGATTCACCAAGATCAAGTAGGGTTTGTCCAGGATAGGGAAGCACCAGACAATGTTCGAAGAACGCTTACCTTGTTAGATTACTTAACCCCTTAATGACAACTGACGTACCAGGTACGTCATGCATTAACTAACAGTTAATGACAATGGACGTACCTGGTACGTCAGTTGTCTAAGAGAGTGCTGGAAGCGATCGCAATCGCTTCCAGCAGCTCTCAGGGTATTGCAGTGATGCCTCCATATGGAGGCATCCTGCAATACCATTTAGAAGACTCCGATGCAGAGAGAGCCACTCTGTGGCCCTCTCTGCACCGGTAGCGATGGTGCCGGTTCGTTGGTGGGTGGGAGCGTAACAGGGAGGCGGGTGGGCGGCCCATCGCTACCCGGCATCCGGTTCCTAGAAGTGCAATGTGCACGCCGGGTGCCGGGAGCGTGCGCGATCGCGCATTAGCTGGCACTGACACTGACACCAATGAGGAGGGAAGAGGGGGGGGAAAATATTTTTAAAAAAAATAATATAAAAGAATCTGGGAGGGGGAGGGGGATAGGGGTATTGTGGGGGGCTGCTACACTACAGAAAAAATAAAAAAAGGAAAAGAACAAAAAACACTTGTTTTTGGGGCAAATTGGGTACTGGCAGACAGCTGCCAGTACCCAAGATGGCCGCAATTAGATAGGGGAGAGGGTTAGAGAGCTGGGGGGGGGGGATCATGGAGGTTGGGGCTAAGGCAGGAGTCCATCACAGCTAAAATATTTTATTTTTTTTATAAAAAAAACAAAAAACTCCTTTTATTTAGTACTGGCAGACTTTCTGCCAGTACTTAAGATGGCGGGGACATTTGTGGGGTGGGGGAGGGAAGAGAGCTGTTTGGGAGGGATCAGGGGGTGGGATGTGTCAGGTGGGAGGCTGATCTCTACCCTAAAGCTAAAATTAACCCTGCAAGCTCCCTACAACCTACCTAATTAACCCCTTCACTGCTGGGCATAATTTACGTGTGGTGCGCAGCAGCATTTAGCGGCCTTCTAATTACCAAAAATCAGTGCCAAAGCCATATAAGTCTGCTATTTCTGAACAAAGGGGATCCCAAAGAAGCTTTTACAACAATTTGTGCCATAATAGCACAAGCTGTTTGTAAATAATTTCAGTGAGAAACCTAAAATTGTGAAAAATGTAAAGTTTTTTTTTATTTGCTCGCATTTGGCGGTGAAATGGTGGCATAAAATATACCAAAATGTGCCTAGATCAATACTTTGGGTTGTCTTCTAACAAAAAATATATACATGTCAAGGGATATTCAGGTATTCCTGACAGATATCAGGGTTCCAATGTAACTAGCACTAATTTTGAAAAAAAGTGGTTTGGAAATAGCGAAGTGCTACTTGTATTTATGGCCCTATAACTTGCAAAAAAAGCTAAGAACATGTAAACATTGGGTATTTCTAAACTCAGGACAAAATTTAGAAACTATTTAGCATGGGTGTTTTTTGGTGATTGTAGATGTGTAACAGATTTTGGGGGTCAAAGTTAGAAAAAGTGTGTTTTTTTCCATTTTTTCCTCATATTTTATTATTTTTTTTTTGTAGTAAATTATAAGACATGATGAAAATAATGGTATCTTTAGAAAATCCATTTAATGGCGAGAAAAACGGTATATAATATGTGTGGGTACAGTAAATGAGTAAGAGGAAAATTACAGCTAAACACAAACACAGCAGAAATGTAAAAATAGCCATTGTCATTAAGGGTAAGAAAATTGAAAAATGGTCCGGTCATTAAGGGGTTAAAGACATCAGAGACTCCAGCTCTACTCCTGTCGTTAGACGCAGAGAAAGCGTTCGACAGGGTAGACTGGAAGTTCATGTTTCGGGTTCTTACGGCCATGGGATTTAGGGGGGCATTCATACAAGCTTTAGGAAGCATTTATTCCAATCCGACAGCAGTGGTGGGGGCGGCGGGATACCTCTCAAGACATATAGATATCAAGAATGGGACACGACAGGGCTGCCCGCTGTCGCCACTGATATTTGCAATCTGTATAGAACCGATAGCAGCTAATATTAGGAACATGAAGGAAATTGAGGGAGCGAAAATAGGAGCTTCGGAATATAAAACCATGCTATTCGCTGATGATGTCCTATTGACAATCACCAGACCCATGAGCTCGTTGCCGTATTTGTACAGACTATTAGATGCATACTCGGGAATCTCGGGTTACAAAATAAATTCTGGTAAATGTGAGGCACTTGCGATTAATTTACCCCCCCACACCAAAAAATTAATCGAACTAAATTTTGCAATTAATTGGGCGAAAAACTATATCACATATTTGGGGGTCAAGATAGGCGATAAAGTGGCAGATCTATACAAATTAAATTTCATTCCTGTGTATAAAGCGATCAGAAATGATCTGAGGAGATGGAGAAAATGTAATTTCTCATGGTATGGGAAAATGGTATCCATAAAAATGAATGTACTCCCAAGATTAATGTACTTATTCAGGGCTATACCGATTAATATACCGTTGTCAGAACTACAGGCGTTACAGACTGATGTACTGAAATTCATAAGGGGAGATGGGAGACCGAGAATAGCTGCCAAGTTGCTAACGCTGCACAGACAAGTAGGAGGAGTGGGAGTCCCAAACCTGGTGGAGTACTACCAGGCTGCTAGGTTGGCGCAGACAGTTACATTGGGGAAAGAAGGAAACGAGCTGATATGGCCGCAGGTGGAGGCGGAAATAATGGGTAGTACTAGAGCGGCGGATATTCTGTGGGATCTTGAAGGACGCTTGAAGTCAAAGGAGTATAGGTCACCAATAACGGTTGATGCAATAGGTTTGTGGGAGGGAATCACGAAAAAGATGCATTTGATTAGGAATGATTCAGGGCTGAGACCGATTAAGTTTCTTATACCAAAAGAGTTAAGAAGGACAGTGGACAAATGGGCAAATAAGGGGTTGTATAGAGTGGCAGACTTCTATACGGGCACTAAATTACTTTCATTTAACTCAATTAGAGACCGAATAAACCCAGAGCAGCTACACTGGTTTATGTATTTGCAAATTAGTTCAACCTTAGCAACATATAGGAAGGACACACAAACCCAACAGCTCACTGAGTTTGAGAAATTGATGGTGAGCCCCAATAGGGGGAAAAAACTGATTTCCAGGATATATGTCCTACTCCAGAAAGCTAAACGAGATATCGAACTAACAATGACAAAAAAATGGGAAAGAGATACATTGGAGACGTGGGAGGATGAGGAATGGAACGAACTGATAGCGAACTCCTATAGAGGCCTGATTAGTGCAGATATGAGGGAGAATTGTATAAAGGTGATGTTTAGATGGTACTTGACACCGGAGAGAACAGCTCATTTCTCCATAGGATTTAACGGATGCTGCTATAGAGGCTGTCAAGAGAGAGGTACATATAAACATATGTGGTGGGAGTGTCAGGATGTTCAGGCGCTATGGAGGAAGCTGTCCGAATTAGTTAGCAACTTATTAGATGAGAGAGTGAATCTTACCATGTCGCAGGCTTTACTCCATGAAAGGGTGAAACCTTTCAACACAGCAATTAATAGATTTATAAAAATAGTTTGCACGTGCTTAAGAATATGTATAGCCAGACATTGGAAGGAGGGAGTGCCCTCATGGCAGAAAGTGATAGGAAAAATCAAGGAGACCTACACATTGTCAGAACTGACTGCATGGGCACAAGGACAGACTGAACAATTTCAAAAGACTTGGTTTTATTGGGTACTAAGGTTCAGGGAATAACCAAGAAGGAAAGACTAGGGGACAACTAGGTACTGGACTTAATGGGGTAGCCTATTTTAGAGATAGAGAGTCTCCCTCCACGAGAGTGAATAGCGGAGTTAGCGGGATGTCACCACCTCGAGAAGACTGGTAGGTTTGTTAAGAGGTAAAATGGCAGGGAGAGGGTGGGTAAGGGGGGGGGGGGAGGGATGGTTAGTTAGGATGTGCAAAATATGAAGGCAGTAAAAAGTACATAAGGATGGGGAAACTACGCAGGGTATCAAACATAGGCAGATATGTGGTCATGAGAGTTATGTAACCTGTAATCCCAATGAGTTTTGATGTGTAATAACCTTTATTTAAATCCTATTGTACTAATGGGGTAATGCGAAAAGTTCTGTATTGTTTTAAGATGTTGTAACCAAATAATAATAATAAAAATCATTTCAACATAAAAGAAATCATTGCATTGTGTATTGTCATTTTTTAAGTATATTATCTTTATTAGATTTTTTTTAATAGAAAATTGTACAATAATAAATACCTGTAAAGCACTGACATCCACAATTACTTGACATACCTTGATAGGGAATAAAAAAACCCAGTATACTGTGGTAGTCAATGAATAGCCTGTATCTCTATCAAGGCTTATTAAAGATCACTCAACAAGAAGCCTCAGATCTGAAAGAGAGAGAAAAGAAGTGCAATAGAGAGAAATCAGATGAAACCGTTACATACATGCGCAACATATCAACATCTTACGTTTATCCCCATAGGGATCCAATGACTTTTTAAAAAAAGGTATACAATATTAAGGATTATAAATAGCAAGGCTGATTATGTATTATCATTTGAAAAGGATTTTGATCTTTTATGTCTTTTTTAAATTAGTTTCTGAAGGGTTTATTACTTCCTGTAAAAGCCCCACAAGGGGGCTCTTACCTCTAAAGGAAGTCAAAGCAGTAGCTTTATATTTGATGTGGTTGCTAGAAGACATATACTGTAGCTGCAGTTTACTGCCCATGCTCAGTAGAGGACGTTTGTTGCAAAAATCATGTGATAGTAGAACTTGTTATGTAATGTCTGCTCTCTTATGTCTTAAAAGATAGTGGCTGCATTGAGGTTCATGTGCCCCAAATCAACAGTGGGGCTAAACAACCAGAATAATATTTCTGCCTCTGGGTGCAATTTTCTGGATAAACACAATCCAGACAGCTCAGTGGATGACCTGGTTAGTCTATCTCATCCTGCTTTGAGTGACCTGGTTAGTCTATCATCTCCCCCTGCTGTGTGTGATCTAGGTAGTCTATCTCCCCATGCTGTGAATAACCTGGTTAGTCTATCACCCCTGCTGTGAGTGATCTGGGTTGTCTATCTCCCCCTGCTGTGAGTGATCTGGGTAGTCTATCTCCCCCTGCTGTGAGTGATCTGGGTTGTCTATCTCCCCCTGCTGTGAGTGATCTAGGTAGTCTATCCCCCCCCCTGCTGTGAATAACCTGGTTAGTCTATCACCCCTGCTGTGAGTGACCTGGTTAGTCTATCACCCCTGCTGTGAGTGATCTAGGTAGTCTATCTCCCCCTGCTGTGAGTGATCTGGGTAGTCTATCTCCCCCTGCTGTGAGTGATCTGGGTAGTCTATCTCCCCCTGCTGTGAGTGATCTGGGTAGTCTATCCCCCCTGTTGTGAATTACATAGTTAGTCTATCTCCCCCTGCTTTGAGAGACCTTGTCAGTCTATCTGTGTGTGAACTGGGTAGTCTATCTCCCTGTGCTGTGTGTGAACTGGGTAGTCTATCTCCCTGTGCTGTGTGTGAACTGGGTAGTCTATCTCCCTGTGCTATGTGTGAACTGGGTAGTCTATCTCCCTGTGCTGTGATGAACTGGGTAGTCTATCTCCCTGTGCTGTGTGTGAACTGGGTAGTCTATCTCCCTGTGCTGTGTGTGATCTGGGTAGTCTATCTCCCTGTCCTGTGTGTGATCTCGGTAGTCTATCTCCTCCTGATGTGAGTGACCTGGGTAGTCTATCTCCCCCTGCTGTGAGTGATCTGGGTAGTCTATCTCCCCCTGCTGTAATTGATCTGGGTAGTCTATCTCCCCCTGTTGTGAATGACCTGGTTAGTCTATCTCCCCCTGCTGTAATTGATCTGGGTAGTCTTATCTCCCCCTGCTGTGAGTGATCTGGGTAGTCTATCTCCCCCTGCTGTGAGTGATCTGGGTAGTCTATCTCCCCCTGCTGTGAGTGATCTGGGTAGTCTATCTCCCCCTACTGTAATTGATTTGGGTAGTTTATCTCCCCCTGTTATGAATGACCTGGGTAGTCTATCTCCCCCTGCTGTGAATGACCTGGTCAGTCTATCTCCCCCTGCCTGTGAGTGACCTGGGTAGTCTATCTCCCTGTGCTGTGTGTGAACTGGGTAGTCACTCTCCCTGTGCTGTGTGTGAACTGGGTAGTCTATCTCCCTGTGCTGTGTGTGATCTGGGTAGTCTATCTCCTCCTGATGTGCGTGACCTGGGTAGTTTATCTCCTCTTGCTGTGAGTGATCTGGGTAGTCTATCTCCCCCTGCTGTGATCTGATAAATGTATCTCCTCCTGCTGTGAGTGACCTGGTCAGTCTATCTCCCCGTGCTGTGTGTGAACTGGGTAGTCACTCTCCCTGTGCTGTGTGTGAACTGGGTAGTCACTCTCCCTGTGCTGTGTGTGAACTGGGTAGTCTATCTCTCTGTGCTGTGTGTGATCTGGGTAGTCTATCTCCTCCTGATGTGCGTGACCTGGGTAGTATATCTCCTCTTGCTGTGAGTGATCTGGGTAGTCTATCTCCCCCTGCTGTGAGTGATCTGGGTAGTCTATCTCCCCCTGCTGTGAGTGATCTGGGTAGTCTATCTCCCCCTGCTGTGAGTGATCTAGGTAGTCTATCTCCCCCTGCTGTAATTGATCTGGGTAGTCTATCTCTCCCTGTTGTGAGTGACCTGGTCAGTCTATCTCCCCCTGCCTGTGAGTGACCTGGGTAGTCTAACTCCTCTTGCTGTAAGTGATCTGATAAATCTATCTCCTCCTGCTGTGAGTGACCTGGTCAGTCTATCTCCCCGTGCTGTGTGTGAACTGGGTAGTCTATCTCCCTGTGCTGTGTGTGATCTGGGTAGTCTATCTCCTCCTGGTGTGAGTGACCTGGTAAGTCTATCTCCCCCTGCTGTGAGTGGCCTGGGTAGTCTAACTCCTCTTGCTGTGAGTGACCTGGTCAGTCTATCTCCCCCTGCTGGGAGTGATATGGGTATTCTAACTCCTCTTGCTGTGAGTGACCTGGGTAGTCTATATCCCCCTGCTGTGAGTGACCTGGTCAGTCTATCTCCCCCTGATGTGAGTGACCTGGATTGTCGCTTGGTATAAGCCCTGTTTGTTAATGTTTTGCTTTATTTGTGTCTCTTCAGAGGTGAAGGATTTTGCATTGGTTTCTATTCACACCAGTCCGGATTATGCTGTACGGGAGGTGGATGCGCTTTATGACGTGTGGGAAGATGCCAAGCAACGCTTGCTTACTGAGGTCACTTGATTTCTATATTATGTTATCTGTCTTGTTATACAGAGTCCATGATTTCCTGCCCTGCAGCAGATGCTAACAGCAACACACATGCACACATATATAGTAAAACTTAAGCTATGGCTTCAGTAGGTTTATCAAAAATACAACTTTATTTCTGTTTCTTGTCAAGAGGGGCATGTGTAAAGGATATATAGGCATGGGTGCATTAGGAACAAGCATGGGTGTAGTGAATATTGGTATGAGTGCAGTAGGTAGAGGTATGGGGCGGTGAATATTGGCATGAGTGCAGTAGGTAGAGGTATGGGGCGGTGAATATTGGCATGAGTGCAGTAGGGAGAGATATAGGGAAGTGAATATTGGCATAAATGCAGTAGGTAGAGGTATGGGGAGGTGAATATTGGCATGAGTGCAGTAGGTAGAGGTATGGGGCGGTGAATATTGGCATGAGTGCATTAGGTAGAGGTATGGGGCAGTGAATATTGGCATGAGTGCAGTAGGTAGAGGTATGGGGCGGTGAATATTGGCATGAGTGCAGTAGGTAGAGGTATGGGGCGGTGATTATTGGTATGAGTGCAGTATGTAGAGATATAGGGCGGTGAATATTGGCATGAGTGCAGTAGGTAGAGGTATGGGGCGGTGAATATTGGCATGAGTGCAGTAGGTAGAGGTATGGGGCGGTGAATATTGGCATGAGTGCAGTAGGTAGAGGTATGGGGCAGTGAATATTGGTATGAGTGCAGTAGGTAGAGGTATGGGGCGGTGAATATTGGCATGAGTGCAGTAGGTAGAGGTATGGGGCAGTGAATATTGGTATGAGTGCAGTAGGTAGAGGTATGGGGCGGTGAATATTGTTTATGAATGCAGTAGGTAGAGGTATGGGGCGGTGAATATTGGTATGAGAAAAGTAGGTAGAGGTATAGGGCAGTGAATATTGTTATGAGTGTAGTAGGTAGAGGTATAGGGCGGTGAATATTGTTTATGAGTGCAGTAGGTAGAGGTATGGGGCGGTGAATATTGGTATGAGTGCAGTAGGTAGAGGTATGGGGCGGTGAATATTGGTATGAGTGCAGTAGGTAGAGGTATGGGGCGGTGAATATTGGTATGAGTGCAGTAGGTAGAGGTATAGGGCGGTGAATATTGGTATGAGTGCAGTAGGTAGAGGTATGGGGCGGTGAATATTGGTATGAGTGCAGTATGTAGAGGTATAGGGCGGTGAATATTGGTATGAGTGCAGTAGGTAGAGGTATGGAGCGGTGAATATTGTTTATGAATGCAGTAGGTAGAGGTATAGGGCGGTGAATATTGGTATGAGTGCAGTAGGTAGAGGTATAGGGCGGTGAATATTGGTATGAGTGCAGTATGTAGAGCTATAGGGCGGTGAATATTATTATGAGTGCAGTAGGTAGAGGTATGGGGAAGTGAATATTGGCATGAGTGCAGTAGGTAGAGGTATGGGGCGGTGAATATTGTTTATGAATGCAGTAGGTAGAGGTATGGGCCAGTGAATATTGGCATGAGTGCAGTAGGTAGAGGTATGGGGCGGTGAATATTGGCATGAGTGCAGTAGGTAGAGGTACAGGGCGGTGAATATTGGCATGAGTGCAGTAGGTAGAGGTATGGGGCGGTGAATATTGGCATGAGTGCAGTAGGTAGAGGTATTGGGCGGTGAATATTGGCATGAGTGCAGTAGGTAGAGGTATGGGGCGGTGAATATTGGCATGAGTGCAGTAGGTAGAGGTATGGGGCGGTGAATATTGGCATGAGTGCAGTAGGTAGAGGAATGGGGCGGTGAATATTGGTATGAGTGCAGTATGTAGAGGTATAAGGCGGTGAACATTGGCATGAGTGCAATAGGTAGAGGTATGGGGCGGTGAATATTGGCATGAGTGCAGTAGGTAGAGGTATGGGGCGGTGAATATTGGCATGAGTGCAGTAGGTAGAGGTATGGGGCAGTGAATATTGGTATGAGTGCAGTAGGTAGAGGTATGGGGCGGTGAATGTTGGCATGAGTGCAGTAGGTAGAGGTATGGGGCAGTGAATATTGGTATGAGTGCAGTAGGTAGAGGTATGGGGCGGTGAATATTGGCATGAGTGCAGTAGGTAGAGGTATGGGGCGCTGAATTTGGTATGAGTGCAGTAGGTAGAGGTATGGGGAGGTGAATATTGGCATGAGTGCAGTAGATAGAGGTATGGGGCGGTGAATATTGGTATGAGTGCAGTAGGTAGAGGTATGGGGCGGTGAATATTGGTATGAGTGCAGTAAGTAGAGGTATGGGGCGGTGAATATTGGTATGAGTGCAGTAGGTAGAGGTATGGGACTGTGAATATTGGTATGAGTGCAGTAGGTAGAGGTATGGGACGGTGAATATTGGTATGAGTGCAGTAGGTAGAGGTATGGGGCGGTGAATATTGGCATGAGTGCAGTAGGTAGAGGTATGGGACGGTGAATATTGGCATGAGTGCAGTAGGTAGAGGTATGGGGCGGTGAATATTGGTATGAGTGCAGTAGGTAGAGGTATGGGGCGGTGAATATTGGCATGAGTGCAGTAGGTAGAGGTATGGGGCGGTGAATATTGGTATGAGTGCAGTAGGTAGAGGTATGGGGCGGTGAATATTGGTATGAGTGCAGTAGGTAGAGGTATGGGACGGTGAATATTGGCATGGGTTAAGTAGGTGAAGTGATAAGGGGTTTATTGCAGCTCTTTGCACACATCCGAAGTAGCGTGCGTATTACGAGTTGAAAATAAATGTGTTTGCTTTAGCGCAATGGAATTTAACATGCGTCAGGTTAGTGCAACTTCAGAGCTCTGGTTAACTGTTATGCAATACAACTGTCAGAACCAGAACAGGCAGATGTAGACAGAATCTCTAAACCTCAAGGATCATCAGAAAACAGGTCAAGGGTCACAAAACAGACTGGCAAATTACAGAACCAAGTCAGCAGGCAAGCAAGAGGTCAAAGGCAGTCAAATGGCCAGGGAAGGCGGCAAACAAGAAAGTAGTCCAGAGATGCAAGGGTCAGCAACAGGAAGTCCAGCAAGAAAAGTATAGCACACCCGGAATACAAGATTTAATACCCAGGAAAAGACAAGAAGCAGCCTTTTTACAGGCTGCTGATTAGGTAACTTCCTTTAGGCAGGGGGAGCCAGAGAGCCAGCCAGTGTAAGCAGTAGGATTCAGCAATTCACACACAGAGCCCTCAAGTGGCTCAAGAAGAAAGTCAAACGGCCAGAGACTGGAGGTCCCAGGATCAACTCTGACTGGGGGAAGGTCACATTAAGGGATAATTAGAAACATGTCATGGGACCCAACTTGCCAAGGACTTACCCCACATATAAAGTACTTATTGGAAGGTCTGACAACCAATCATGACCCCCAACATATGGCACAGATGAGGTCTGCAGTTATACAAGATAATAAAGGCCCATGTTGCGGCTTCTAGACCACTTATGACCTTGTACACAATCCATAATAGCCGTAAACCAACAAGGGAGTCAGTCAATATTCAACAATATGCATAACCACTACTGACACAGAGAAAATGCAGTAGTCACTATTTTTACGCGGCAGTTCCAAAGGGATCCCTAATTAGTCCCGGAGAATAGATGGCTTAAACACTCCTCATCACTAGCAGCATTCCTGCTCGTCTCTCTTCAATAACGTCACAGCAGCCACAAATAATATCCCCAACCTTCTAAACTACATGCCACCGGTCACTATGGGATTATTGCAACACCCATATTGTGATCTCCATCGCTGCTTACAACAAGAAAAAAAAGAAAGGATTACAATAAAAATTACATATCTATTGAGAATGGTTAAAATCAGCGTGGCTGTACAAATATGCACCACAGGCTGAGCTGTCTTAGGCATTTCAGCCTTTCGGTCTTAATCTTAGACACAGGTGCCCAGTCACATTCCACTAATTAATATACTATATACTTAAAATACATTGGTTACATGTGGTCACATGATAAAACTAAAAAAGCCTAGACTAATAATCTATTTAAATGATACCAAAGTTTACATTTGTTGACATACGCCTAGATTATGAGTCTTGCGTTAGCCTTAAAAAGCAGCGTTGAGAGGTCCCAACGCTGCTTTTTAACGCCCGCTGGTATTACGAGTCTGGCAGGTACAGGTATACCGCTCACTTTTCTTCCGCGACTCAAGCTTACCACAAATCCCCTTACGTCAATTGCATATCCTATCTTTTTAATGGGATTTGCCTAACGCTGGTATTACGAGTCTTGGAAAAAGTGAGCGGTACACCCTCTCCTGTCAAGACTCCTACCGCATTTAAAAGTCAGCAGTTAAGAGTTTTATTGGCTAACGCCGTAACATAAAACTCTTAACTAAAGTGATAAAAAGTACACTAACACCCATAAACTACTTATTAACCCCTAAACCAAGCCCCCCCCCCCACATCGCAAACACTTAAATAATATTTTTAACCCCTAATCTGGTGACCGCCGCAACTTTAATAAATGTATTAACCCCTAAACCGCCGCACTCCCGCCTCGCAAACACTAGTTAAATATTATTAACCCCTAATCTGCCGTCCCTAACATCACCTACATTTATTAACCCCTAATCTGCCGCCCCAACTATATTAAAGGTATTAACCCCTAAACCTAAGTCTAACCCTAACCCTAACACACCCCCTAACTTAAATATAATTTAAATAAATCCAAATAAAATTATTACAATTAATTAAATTATTCCTATTTAAAACTAAATACTTACCTTAAAATAAACCCTAAATTAGCTGTAAAATAAACCCTAAGCTAGCTACGATATAACTAATAGTTACATTGTAGCTATCTAAGGGTTTATTTTATTTTACAGGCAAGTTTGTATTTATTTTAACTAGGTAGAATAGTTATTAAATAGTTATTAACTATTTAATAGCTACCTAGCTAAAATAAATACAAAAGTACCTGTAAAATAAATCCTAACCTAAGTTACAATTACACCTAACACTACACTATCATTAAATTAATTACCTAAACTACCTACAATTAATTACAATTAAATTAAATAAACTAAAGTACAAAAAACAACAAACACTAAATTGCACAAAATAAAAAAATAATTACAATTTTTTTAAACTAATTACACCTAATCTCCCTAATATAATAAAAAAGCCCCCCAAAATAATAAAATTCCCTACCCTATACTAAATTACAAATAGCCCTTAAAAGGGCCTTTTGCAGGGCATTGCCCCAAAGTAATCAGCTCTTTTACCTGTAAAAAAAAATACAATACCCCCTCCCCAACATTAAAACCCACCACCCACACACCCAACCCTACTCTAAAACCCACCCAATCCCCCCTTAATAAAACCTAACACTAACCCCTTGAAGATCACCCTATCTTGAGACGTCTTCACCCAGCCGGGCACAAGTGGACCTCCAGAGGGGCAGAAGTCTTCATCCGATCCGGCCAGAAGAGGTCCTCCAGAGGGGCAGAAGTCTTCATCCAGACGGCATCTTCTATCTTCATCCATCCGGAGCGGAGCGGGTCCATCTTCAATCCAGCCGATGCGGAGCATCCTCTTCAAACAAAGTCCAACTGAAGAATGAAGGTTCCTTTAAATGACGTCATCCAAGATGGCGTCCCTTTAATTCCAATTGGCTGATAGGATTCTATCAGCCAATCGGAATTAAGGTAGGAAAAATCCTATTGGCTGATGCAATCAGCCAATAGGATTGAGCTCGCATTCTATTGGCTGATTGGAACAGCCAATAGAATGTGAGCTCAATCCTATTGGCTGATTGGGGGGATTGGTTGGGTTTTAGAGTAGGGTTGGGTGTGTGGGTGGTGGGTTTTAATGTTGGGGGGTATTGTATTTCTTTTTACAGGTAAAAGAGCTGATTACTTTGGGGCAATGCCCCGCAAAAGGGCCTTTTAAGGGCTATTTGTAATTTAGTATAGGGTAGGGAATTTTATTATTTTGGAGGGCTTATTTATTTTATTAGGGGGGTTAGATTTGGAGTAATTAGTTTAAAAAAATTGTAATTATTTTTTTATTTTCTGTAATTTAGTGTTTGTTGTTTTTTTGTACTTTAGTTTATTTAATTTAATTGTAATTAATTGTAGGTAGTTTAGGTAATTAATTTAATGATAGTGTAGTGTTAGGTGTAATTGTAACTTAGGTTAGGATTTATTTTACAGGTACTTTTGTATTTATTTTAGCTAGGTAGTTATAAAGTAGTTAATAACTATTTAATAACTATTGTACCTAGTTGAAATAAATACAAACTTGCCTGTAAAATAAAAATAAACCCGAAGCTAGCTACAATGTAATTATTAGTTATATTGTAGCTAGCTTAGGGTTTATTTGATAGGTAAGTATTTAGTTTTAAATAGGATTAATTTATTTAATTGTAGTAATTTTATTAAGAATATTTAAAATTATATTTAAATTAGGGGGGGTTAGGGTTAGGGTTAGACTTAGATTTAGGGGTTAATAACTTTATTATAGTGGCGGCGATGTTGGCGGCGGCAGATTAGGGGTTAATAAATTTAATATAGTTGTGGTGACATTGGGGGGGCAGATTAGGGGTTAATAATATAATGTAGGTGTCGGCGATGTCGGGGACGGCAGATTAGTGGTTAATAAGTGTAAGATTAGGGGTGTTTAGACTCGGGGTTCATGTTAGGGTGTTAGGTGCAGACATAAAATGTATTTCCCCATAGGAAACAATGGGGCTGCGTTAGGAGCTGAACTCTGCTTTTTTGCAGGTGTTAGTTTTTTTTTTTAGCCGGCTCAGCCCCATTGTTTCCTATGGGGAAATCGTGCACGAGCACGTTTAGCCAGCTCACCACTACCGTAAGCAGCGTTGGTACTACAGTGAGATGTGGAGCAAAATTTTGCTCTACACTCATTTTTTTGTGGCTAATGCCGGGTTTAAAAAAATCTGTAATACCAGCAATGTCTTAAGTGAGCGGTGAGAAAAAAAGGCTTGTTAACACCGCACACCATTACCGACAAAAACTCGTAAACTAGCCGATAAGATTTTATAGCACAACCTCTCTCATTCCTTTATAGTCTATTTTAATTTATCAAGTATAGCATTACCTGATGATGAAATGGTTGTCATCAAGCTATGTCTTAACGTTGTACTTTCAATCCAATTGAGGGCCAGATTACAAGTGTAGCGGGTCAGGGGCTTCGTGTTTATTTTAACTGCACTCTGTTAATTTCAGACTATCTACTAATTGATATTTTTATCTGTTGTTGTAACATTTGGGGCATATTGTGGGAAGGATGGGGAAGGGATATATAGCATATTTAGTGTAAAAAAAAGTGGCTTATCTACCCTAATATAGGGCAATACAGGACACAGTTCCTAAATAGAGGCTCTTTATATTTACCTAATATCGTTGATTTTTCCCCTCCTCTTCATATGTGATAGACAACATAAAATCAGCCACATTGAAGTACTTTATAAGTCACAGTTACAGAGTTGTGTTATTAACTATTTTCCTGGCACGCTAGATACAACTTCTATTTCTGCTTCCTTTTTAACTACAACTAGTAAAAGTTACATTTTAAGTGGAAAAATCTATACTTTATATGTAGAAAGAGCATACTTTTCCCTATTCTCTTAATAGGGTTTTTTCTTTGATTTAAATGTTGTAACATGTTCTAAGCACACTCCCAGCCAGTTACCTCCTTCTATAATATAGACAACAAGGTCAGCTGGGAGCCAATAGCATTTTTGCCTTTTCCAGCAAATATGGGATCACCTCCCTTTATTTTGTTATAGTCCACTATGTGAATAACATTGGAATGTGAAATATTTACAGTAAATACACAGTATAACACTTTATTAAATATGATTATTGCATAAATATTCATGTTTTCAAGTTTTCATTTACTTAACTGCAAAGGGATCCAATGCACTTATATATATATGTCTATATATATGTGTAGATATGTATTTATATGTGTATATATGTCTGTAAATACATATATAAATACATACATGCATATGTATGCACATATAAACATATATATATATATATAAACTGTAGCTGGCCATGGGGATATATATAAACTGTAGCTGGCCATGGGGATCGTAATCCCACCAACCAGCTGTGTTCTAACTTATAGGAATCGTGGTAGCACCAATCGGCGACATTATGGGATATCCCCTTGCTGCTGTAGGTAATTTGCATCGCTTGTGACAGGTGGGCGTAGCTTGAACGCATGTAGCTATGACGTAGCTGACACGGAGTGCCATAATGTCGCCGATTGGTGCTACCACGATTCCTATAAGTTAGAACATAGCTGGTTGGTGGGATTACGATCCCCATGGCCAGGGAGATAATGATTGGTTGAATTACGATCCTTTTTTTCACTGTCGTTTTATTGTTTTGTTTATAGTTTTAAAGTTATTTAGCTGATTTATATGTGTGGTTGGACTGAGATTGCCCCCCCATTTTATTGGCAACACGGAGTTTCATGTTTTAATTACTTTTCACTATTCACTTGAAACACTATATACACTAGTTTTGTATTGTTGATAACTATTGGTCACTGGGTAAGATACGTTATGTTACTTTGACTATGATTGGTCAAATTCGTGGGGAGGGTAGTTTGGTGCCTATTTAAGGCCTGCATTTTCACATTGTTAACTTGTCAGAGGAAGGGACTGTTGCTGTCCCGAAACGTCACTAGTTTGAATTAAAACTTTTTGTCACAGTTGGAACCGTTCAGTGAGTGCTTCTTTGCTACAGTTTATCTTTTATCTCAGAGCACCCTGACAAGTTGCAAAAGTTGGTGAGAGTGCACTTACACCATCGCTTGAAATATATATATATATATATATATATATATATATATAAACACAGTATATACATACATATATATATATATATGTATCTCTATATGTATCTGTATGTTATATGGTGTCATTATGACTGTACTTTGTAATGTATTTTTGATGTGTTTTGTGACGCTTTTTTACATAGTAACATAGTAGATGAGGTTGAAAAAAGACCTATACAAATATAAAATACTTACAAAAAGCTCCAGTTAAGCTTAAATAATTCCACTAAAAGGTGACCCATTTAATACTAGCAATCATATCCAATAACTGTGTCTCTAGACAGAAATGTATCCAAACAATTTTTAAATGTTTCTAGGGTATTGGCATTCACTACCTCCTTTGGTAATGAGTTCCACAATTGTATTGCTCTTACAGTGAAACAACGTTTCCGTTGCAGGAGATTAAATCTCCTTTCCTCCAACCTTAAATTGTGACCTCTTGTCACAAACAATTTTCTTGGAATAAACAGAGCTTCTGCCATCTCTGTATATGGGCCTTGAATATATTTATATAAAGTAATCATGTCACCTCTCAAGCGCCTTTTTTCTAAAGAAAACAGACCCAGCTAGTCTCTCCTCATAGCTTGAATTCTTCATTTCCTTATTAGCTTTGTGGCCCTTCTCTGAACTTTTTCTAGTTCTGCAATATCTTTTTTTGCAATCGGTCCCCAGAACTGTACTCCATACTCAAGGTGAGGTCTTATCAAGGATTTATATAGAGACAGAATTATGCTTTCCTCCCTTGAATCAATGCCTCTTTTAATACATGCTAGTATCTTATTAGCCTTTGTAGCAAAACAGTTAACCAAAGCTCTGAGGACGCAGTAATCATTCTAGCATAAATCTCGATTGCGCTCACACATTTGCATTCACTCTCAACTTGTAATATGAGCATTAAACCCAACGCGCACATTTATGTCAATAGGTTTGTTAGATCATTGACCCTCAGGAAGAATTGCAAGTCTGAGGGGGGACCTATTAAATGAATGATTGGTGTGGTGCAACGGATACAAGTCCCCAATATAATTATTGTGACTTTAGAGAAGCTAGTGATTTCATAGATCTTTACTTCTTGGAGAGAGAGAGAATGATTGCTCTTAACAGTTTAAAGTCTGTTTTTTATCTCATACAAGTGAGGAGGACAATATTGAAAAATTTCTATAAACAATATGCAGAAGATCTATTGCAACTACAGAGAAACAAAGTGAAAAAAGGGACAATTTAACGCCTCAACAATGAGTGGCTTTAGAAAGCTTGCAGGAAATACTCATAAAACAATCAGATAAAGGGGGATCTGTTGTTGTACTTGATAATGATCAGTATATTATTGAAGCTTTGAGACAGTTAAGGGATGAAAGGGTTTATTACATATTACCTCCTAGATCAAGGGTCAGCAACCTTGGAACCCCAGATGTTTTGGAACTACATTTTCCATGATGCTCAGACACAATTTAGGCTGGCTGAGTATCATGGGAAATGCAGTCCCGAAACATCTGGGGTGCTAAGGTTGCTGAACCCTGTCCTAGATGATGGCCTAGACATTTGAGTATTGGATTCCTAAACTCTTGATTATCTACACTTTAAAGAACCTATGCTTCCAATATTCCATTATCTGATAAAAGTTCATAAATCTATCTTTAATGTGAAGGGGAGACCTATTGCCTCAGGAATAGGTTTATTATTTGAAAATCTTTCCAATTGGGTAGAATCTTTATTACAACCCTTGGTCTATAAACTTTAAATCTTTAAAGGATACAAAACACCTTTTAAATATAATGGAAGATTTACCCTGGCAGGGGGATATGGGATGGCTTATGGTTGGTGTGGTGGGGCTATATTTTGCCATACTACATAAGGTCTAAAGGCAGTTAAATACATGATGGAACATTTTAGTGATTATTGATTTCAACTGAAGGTATACCTTCTGAGAGTATTAAGGTTTCTTCTTACGCATAACTGCTTCAAGTTTGAGGGGCTTTTTTATATCTGCAACAACGTACGCCAACCTATTTATGGGTTGGTGGTAGCTGTCCCATGTCTATTCGGAGGGGAACCTCTTTCATGATTTAATTGTAGGATATAATAGAAATATTGATGACCTCTTGTTTGTGTGGCCAGGCACCCAGGACATGAGTGATGAATTTGTAAGGTTTTTGAATACTAACAACGTGGGCTTGGAATTCACCTCCACTTTCAATAAAGAGAAAATACCCTATTTGGATGTTTTCTTGGTAGAAGATATAGTTGATTCAAGAGTTATCAAGGGTTTTTACAGTAAACCTATAACAGCAAATGCATTACTACATACCAGGTGTTGGCATCCACGTCTCCTGTGTGCCTATGACGCAATTGCTCGGATGATGAAGATTTACTGGCAAAAAGTAAACGCTACAACAGATATTTCTAGGTAGAGGATACTTGAGAAACACAGTCAATAAGACTCTTGAGGAAGTCAGGGATATGGATAGGAGAAATGTATTGATGAATAAACCAATAGAGAGGAGGAGGAGATTTTGGCACACATTTATCACTATATACAGAAAGCAGTATAACTCTGTGTGTGATATTATTCCTAAAAATCTCCCTATACTATTAGCCGATGATGACTTGAAGAAGGTTGTGAAAGTAGGTTGTAATTATGTCTCAAGGAGAAATCTGACTTTGGAGAATATAATTTCCTATAGTGTAATTATGGAGATCTATACCTAAGAGAAATTGTTTGGAATGTAAAGGTCATTAAACATGTGGCACACAAGCCTCTAAGGCTTGTGATTATACCACTCCGAGTAAATTCTTTCAGTAAAATACTACTCAAAAGGTGTTTTTTCATCAACACTGTACAAATTGTAGATCTGAATGTGTGATCTATGTGATTAAGTGATCTCTATGTAATCTACAATATGTAGGATGCCCAACTAGGGAGACAAGGTGCGTATTGTAGAGCATCTTAAAGGGACACTGAACCCAAATTATTTCTTTTGTGATCCAGATAGAGAATGCCATTTTAAGTAACTTTCTAATTTACTCCTATTATCAATTTTTCTTTGTTCTCTTGCTATCTTTATTTGAAAAAGAAGGTATCTAAGGAGCCAGACAATTTTCGGTTCAGAACACTGGAGAGCACTTGTTTATTGGTGGGTGAATTTATCCACCAATCAGCAAGAACAACCCAGGTTGTTCACCAAAAATGGCCCGGCATCTAAACTTACATTCTTGCTTTTCAAATAAAGATACCAAGAGAATGAAGAAAATTTGATACTAGGAGTAAATTAGAAAGTTGCTTAAAATTGCATGCTCTATCTGAATCACAAAATACAAAAATTGGGTTCAGTGAGTGTCCCTTTAATGACAAAGAGCATTGGATCACAGCTATGGAGGCTGTAAAACACATAATTTATCAGCATAAGAAACATGTCAGTTTTTCTTGGATGATAATTAATTTAGTTAAAAAAAAACTGAAGGTGGTGATAGAAAAAGAGATTTTTTAAGACAAGAAGCCTTTTGGATCTTAGAGACCAAAAGTATAAATATAGATAGAGATGTTAATATTAACCTTTGGTCATATTTGTGTCAATGCAAAATTGTTATTACACTTGTCTTTTCAGTTATGCCTTATAATCCATTTATTCGCATTATATTGAGTGGTGATTATTTCCTCTAGTAACAACAATTGTGTACAATTAGGGGGGGATTTCATACCTTGTGGAACAATGTGGATTCTGTCAACTTATTGTGATGTCACTGAGTCATATTCTAACCCTGAGACTTTGTAACTTTATTTTTAAGTGATACTAAGAGTTTAACAGTGCTTTAATAATATTTCTTGATATTAAATTGGTAACTATGTTTATTTGATTCTCTTAGTAAGTATGGTTACATAGTTCTCTTTCAAAAGTGTAAAATTTAAAGAGACACTAAACCCAAATGTTTTCTTTCATGATTCAGATAGAGCATGCTCCAATTATCAATTTTTCTTCATTCTCTCGCTATCTTTATTTAAAAAAAGAATGCATCTAAGCTAAGGAGCCAGCAAATTTTTGGTTCAGTCCATGGACAGCACTTGTTTATTGGTGCTGTCCAATCAGTAAGGACAACCCAGATTGTTCACCAAAAATGGGCCGGCATCTAAACTTACATTCTTGCTTTTCAAATAAACATAACAAGAGAATGAAGAAAAATTGATAATAGGAGTAAATTAGAAAGTTGCTTAAAGTTGCATGCTCTATCTGAATCACGAAAGAACCTGTACTATAAAATATTATGTCAACATATGCAAACTTTGGTATCATCCAAATAGGTCATTAATCTATGCTTTTTTAATTTTATCATGTGACCTCAGGTACCAAATGGATTGTAAGTATATGGTATTAATAAGTGGAATGTGACTGGGCACCTATGTGTATGATTAAGGCCAAAACGCGTAAGACCGCTCAGCCTGCGGTTGTCTTCAATTATACAGCTTGGGCCACCAGATAAACAGCACAATCCTGGCACACACAAATTCCCATATATATGAGCTGTTCTACCCTTATGTCACCTGCACAGACCGTGGGCACAATTCTCTGAATGCTGTACAATGTAGCCACTCTCAAAGTGCAGGTAACATAATTATTGCAGTTACCCAGCATGTGATTAGCCAGCAGTTCCTCCTTCTGCTGAAACCCCCCTAGGCAGCCATCTCCTTATACCACTACTTGGCATGATGGTTATTCTGATGTTGCACCTTTATAACACCTGTATCATACCGCCTAATCACACTTGTGCACGTAGCACTAACATAGCGTAGGATGTGCAGTATTATGCAATATTATTGCCTGGGGTGTATTCGGCTTCATGAGATGAATTTATAAAATACTATTACTAAGGTATTTTGTTTTCTGGGGTTAAACATGACGTCAGTGTTCTGATTTAGAGGAAGGGACAACAAATTTGATGTTTTTGATGCTACAAGCGGCACCTGGGCCATTACTTGCCCAATGTTACTGTAAGGCTTCTGTCAATTTGTTCAACCAGCAGCCCACTGGGGCCTTATTGGAGAACTCCAAACGGTCCCTATTTAAGAGGGACGGTCCCTAATTCTGAGATCTGTCCCTCTGAGACAGCTATTTGTCCCTATTTGCAGAGTTTCCCTTAGCTTTACCCGCAAACCACCCAGACATGTCCATGAACCACCCAGACGCATCCAACAATCAACCAGACACTTCCATGAACCCTCTAGACATGCCCACCTACTGCAAAGACACACCCATGACTCCACCCACTATCCACATGTGACCACACCCCTCCTGACAAAATAGTCCACAAAATAGCGATGACCCACCCCACCTCCTTAGTCCCTGATACCTAACCTAGTCACAAATCTTGGGAGGTATTTTATTGGCTGCCAGTCTAACTATGGTGCCAGAGATTACTAGGAACATAAAAGAACAGCAGATGAGGCAGTAATGCAGGTGTAAACCATGAAGCCCAGATAAGATATCACATGCCCCATACCCATGGTGGGACAAGAGGGACAGCCATACTCCCAGTAACCTTTATAGGGAGTGGGGAAATACTGGTTCCAATCCCAAAACCCATTCTTCTAATTGTCACTCATTTATACTGAAACTGGGCAAAACCTCTCATGGTCTTTACCCAATAACTAATGATCTCTGGTCACAGGTTACTAATGTATAAATTACAAGTAAATATGATGCATATGAGCAGCAGCTATATGAAGACCCTAACCTCATGTGTGAGCTATTATTGTCTCCTCTTTACAGAACATCCTGATTCTGGGGGATTACAACGCTGACTGCTCCTATGTGAAAGCCAGCCATTGGCCGAGCATCCGCCTGCGTAACGCTTGTGGCCTTGTGTGGCTTATTGGTGATGATGAGGATACCACGGTGAGCACAAACACTCACTGCGCTTATGACAGGTGAGTTACTATGCGCTTGGCTTTAAGAACTAAAAGCTGCACTGCTTCTGGGGTTTAGATCCTTTGTGTTAAAGAGACACTAAACCCACATTTTTTATTTCATGATTCAGATAGAGCATGCCATTTCAAGCAACTTTCTAATTTACTCCTATTATCAATTTTCTTTGTTCTCTTGCTATCTTTATTTAAAAAGCAGGAATGTGATGCATAGGAGCCGGCCCATTTTTGGTTGAGAACCTGGGTTACGCTTGCTTATTGGTGGGTAAATGTAAGCCTCCAATAAGCAAGCTCTATCCATGATGCTGAACCTAAAATGGGCTGGCTGCTAAGATTTACATTCCTGCTTTTAAAATAAAGATAGCAAGAGAACGAAGACAATTTGATAATAGGAGTAAATTAGAAAGTTGCTTAAAATTGCATGCTCTATCTGAATCATGAAAGAAAAAATTGGGTTCAGTGTCCCTTTAATGCAGAACCACACTAATAAAACAGGGTTATATTCCTTTAGATTTATAGAGCTTCAGTGTCCACCATAAGTGTCACTTAAAGGGACATACAACACCTTGTAATTAATAGACGTCTGTGTAACATACAGTTTGAATATGAAAACGTTCTAAATAAACATACTTTTGCTGCAACTTATTAGGAATAGCCAATTCCTTCCCCATCACTATCACTTGCTTTGTTAGGAGGAGCCAATTCACACATTACTGGAGTAGAAACAGCTAGCAACTGTAATTTTGTTAATAAAACTTACATTGTTGTTCATAATCTTATCTTATCACTTCTGCTAAGAGCAATTAGGGACATATATGTAGCAAGGTCAGGCTTGTGATATCTGCAGTGTGCACTCCCAATTCTCAGAACTGGAAAACCCACAAATTTTACAGTTAAATTGCATTAAAAGATGGAAAAAAAGTAAATGCACTATGTCTCAAATTTTATACAATTGCAAAGTGCTTCATGTGTCTGTAACTGTTTGTGCACCACCTGCCAGACCATAGTTTTACCTGATGTATATAATGGGACTTCGGGCCCTTGCAGGACACTGCTGCTACACACACTGATGCTCATTCTTGCACCACTGGATTTAAATACGTAAATTGTTCCTCTTTAGGTTTGTTGCAAGTGGCGAAGAACTGCAGAGGGCAGTAATACCCGGCACTGCCAAGGCGTTCAACTACCAGCTGGAATATGGTCTCTCCTATGACAAGGTGAGAAATTAATGTACCCTGTATTCCAACGTCTCTTATACACAGCAGTGAGCATGCTCTGGTCTGGGAGGAAGGTCAGTCTGAAATTCACCTGGTAATGATTTACTGACACAGCAAAACGTTCACTGAATACTCTGCTAGGGCAGTGACAGTGTCACAGGGTGTCAGTCACACAGTAATGTCTTACTGAAAAAGCAGTACATGCACTAAATACTCTGCTAGGGCAGTGACTGTGTCACAGGGTGTCAGTCACACAGTAATGTCTTACTGAAACAAAAGTACATGCTCTGAATACTCTGCTAGGGCAGTGACAGTGGCACATGGTGTCAGTTACACAGTAATGACTTACTGAAACATCAGTACATGCACTAAATACTCTGCTAGGGCAGTGACAGTGTCACAGGGTGTCAGTCACACAGTAATGTCTTACTGAAAAAGCAGTACATGCACTAAATACTCTGCTAGGGCAGTGACTGTGTCACAGGGTGTCAGTCACACAGTAATGTCTTACTGAAACAAAAGTACATGCACTGAATACTCTGCTAGGACAGTGACAGTGGCACAGGGTGTCAGTCACACAGTAATGACTTAATGAAACAGCAGTACATGCACTAAATACTCTGCTAGGGCAGTGACAGTGGCACAGGGTGTCAGTCATACAGTAATGACTTACTGAAACAGCAGTACATGCACTAAATACTCTGCTACGGCAGTGACTGTGTCACAGGATGTCAGTCACACAGTAGTAATGTCTTACTGAAACAAAAGTATATGCACTGAATACTCTGCTAGGACAGTGGCAGTGGCACAGGGTGTCAGTCACACAGTAATGACTTAATGAAACAGCAGTACATGCACGAAATACTCTGCTAGGGCAGTGACAGTGTCACAGGGTGTCAGTCACACAGTAATGACTTACTGATACAGCAGTACATGCACTAAATACTCTGCTAGGGCAGTGACTGTGTCACAGGGTGTCAGTCACACAGTAATGACTAACTGAAACAGCAGTACATGCACTAAATACTCTGCTATGGCAGTGACTGTGGCCCAGGGTGTCAGTCACACAGTAATGACTTATTGATACAACAGTACATGCACTAAATACTCTGCTAGGGCAGTGACAGTGGCACAGGGTGTCAGTCACACAGTAATGACTTACTGAAACAGCAGTACATGCACTAAATTGTCTGCTAGGGCAGTGACAGTGGCACAGGGTGTCTGTCACACAGTAATGACTTACTGAAACAGCAGTACATGCACTAAATACTCTGCTAGGGCAGTGACAGTGGCACAGAGTGTCAGTCACACAGTAATGACTTACTAAAACAGCAGTACATGCACTAAATACTCTGCTAGGGCAGTGAAAGTGACACAGGGTGTCTGTCACACAGTAATGACTTAATAAAACAGCAGTACATGCGCTAAATACTCTGTTAGGGCAGTGACTGTGGCCCAGGGTTTCAGTCACATAGTAATGACTTACTGAAACAGCAGTACATGCACTAAATACTCTGCTAGGGCAGTGACTGTGGCACAGGGTTTTAGTCACACAGTAATGACTTACTGATTCAGCAGTACATGCACTAAATACTCTGCTAGGGCAGTGACTGTGGCACAGGGTGTCAGTCACACAGTAATGACTTACTGATACAGCAGTACATGCACTAAATACTCTGCTAGGGCAGTGACAGTGGCACAGGGTGTCAGTCACACAGTAATGACTTACTGAAACAGCAGTACATGCACTAAATACTCTGCTAGGGCAGTGACTGTGGCACAGGGTTTTAGTCACACAGTAATGACTTACTGAAACAGCAGTACATGCACTAAATACTCTGCTATGGCAGTGAAAGTGACACAGGGTGTCTGTCACACAGTAATGAATTAATAAAACAGCAGTACATGCACTAAATACTCTGCTAGGGCAGTGACAGTGGCACAGAGTGTCAGTCACACAGTAATGACTTACTGAAACAGCAGTACATGCACTAAATAGTTTGCTAGGGCAGTGACAGTGGCACAGGGTGTCAGTCACACAGTAATGACTTACTGAAACAGCAGTACATGCACTAAATACTCTGCTAGGGCAGTGACTGTGGCACAGGGTGTCAGTCACACAGTAATGTCTTACTGAAACAGCAGTACATGCACTAAATACTCTGCTAGGGCAGTGACAGTGGCACAGGGTGTCAGTCACACAGTAATGACTTACTGAAACAGCAGTACATGCACTAAATACTCTGCTAGGGCAGTGACTGTGGCACAGTGTGTCAGTCACACAGTAATGTCTTACTGAAACAGCACAACATGAAAAAAATACTCTGCTAGGGCAGTGACAGTAGCACAGGGTGTCAGTCACACAGTAATGTCTTACTGAAACAGCAGTACATGCACTAAATACTCTGCTAGGGCAGTGACTGTGGCACAGGGTGTCAGTCACACAGTAATGACTTACTGATACAGCAGTACATTTACTAAATACTCTGCTAGGGCAGTGACAGTGGCACAGGGTGTCAGTCATACAGTATTGACTTACTGAAACAGCAGTACATGCACTAAATACTCTGCCACGGCAGTGACAGTGACACAGGGTGTCTGTCACACAGTAATGACTTAATGAAACAGCAGTACATGCACTAAATACTCTGCTAGGGCAGTGTCAGTGGCACAGGGTGTCAGTCACACAGTAATGACTTACTAAAACAGCGTTACATGCACTAAATACTCTGTTAGGGCAGTGACTGTGGCACAGGGTGTCAGTCACACAGTAATGACTTACTGAAACAGCAGTACATGCACTAAATTCTCTGCTAGGGCAGTGACAGTGGCACATGGTGTCAGTTACACAGTAATGACTTACTGAAACATCAGTACATGCACTAAATACTCTGCTAGGGCAGTGACAGTGGCACAGGGTGTCAGTCACACAGTAATG
Organism: Bombina bombina; assembly: GCF_027579735.1. Classification (NCBI taxonomy): domain Eukaryota; kingdom Metazoa; phylum Chordata; class Amphibia; order Anura; family Bombinatoridae; genus Bombina; species Bombina bombina. Next base: position 94,756,563 of record NC_069510.1, read on the forward strand.
ACTTACTGAAACAGCAGTACATGCAATAAATTCTCTGCTAGGGCAGTGATAGTGGCACAGGGTGTCTGTCACACAGTAATGACTTACTGAAACAGCAGTACATGCACTAAATACTCTGCTAGGGCAGTGACAGTGGCACATGGTGTCAGTCATACAGTAATGACTTACTGAAACAGCAGTGCATGCACTAAATACTCTGCTAGGGCAGTGACAGTGGCACAGGGTGTCAGTCACACAGTAATGACTTACTGAAACAGCAGTACATGCACTAAATACTCTGCTAGGGCAGTGACAGTGACACAGGGTGTCAGTCACACAGTAATGACTTACTGATACAGCAGTACATGCACTAAATACTCTGCTAGGGCAGTGACAGTGGCACAGGGTGTCAGTCACACAGTAATGACTTACTGATACAGCAGTACATGCACTAAATACTCTGCTAGGGCAGTGACAGTGACACAGGGTATCAGTCACACAGTAATGACTTACTAATACAGCAGTACATGCACTAAATACTGTGCAAGGCAGTGACAGTGGCACAGGGTGTCAGTCACAAAGTAATGACTTACTGATACAGCAGTACATGCACTAAATACTCTGCTAGGGCAGTGATAGTGGCACAGGGTGTCAGTAACACAGTAATGTCTTACTGAAACAGCAGTACATGCACTAAATACTCTGCTAGGGCAGTGACAGTGGCACAGGGTGTCAGTCACACAGTAATGACTTATTGATACAGCAGTACATGCATTAAATACTCTGCTAGGGCAGTCACAGTGGCACATGGTGTCAGTCACACAGTAATGACTTACTAATACAGCAGTACATGCACTAAATACTCTGCAAGGCAGTGACAGTGGCACATGGTGTCAGTCACACAGTAATGACTTACTGATACAGCAGTACATGCACTAAATACTCTGCTAGGGCAGTGACAGTGGCGCAGGGTGTCAGTCACACAGTAATGACTTACTGAAACAGCAGTACATGCACTAAATAGTTTGCTAGGGCAGTGACTGTGGCACAGTGTGTCAGTCACACAGTAATGTCTTACTGAAACAGCACAACATGAACAAAATACTCTGCTAGGGCAGTGACAGTAGCACAGGGTGTCAGTCACAGAGTAATGTCTTACTGAAACAGCAGTACATGCACTAAATACTCTGCTAGGGCAGTGATAGTGGCACAGGGTGTCAGTCACACAGTAATGACTTACTGAAACAGAAGTACATGCACTAAATACTCTGCTAGGGCAGTGACAGTGTCACAGGGTGTCAGTCACACAGTAATGACTTACTGATACAGCAGTACATGCACTAAATACTCTGCTATGGCAGTGACAGTGGGACAGGGTGTCAGTCACACAGTAATGTCTTACTGAAACAGCAGTACATGCACTAAATACTCTGCTAGGGCAGTGACAGTGGCACAGGGTGTCAGTCACACAGTAATGACTTACTGAAACAGCAGTACATGCACTAAATACTCTGCTAGGGAAGTGACAGTGACACAGGGTGTCAGTCACACAGTAATGACTTACTGATACAGCAGTACATGCACTAAATACTCTGCAAGGCAGTGACAGTGGCACAGGGTGTCAGTCACACAGTAATGACTTACTGATACAGTAGTAAATGCACTAAATACTCTGCTAGGGCAGTGACAGTGGCGCAGGGTGTCAGTCACACAGTAATGACTTACTGAAACAGCAGTACATGCACTAAATACTCTGCTAGGGCAGTGACTGTGGCACAGGGTGTCAGTCACACAGTAATGTCTTACTGAAACAGCAGTACATGCACTAAATACTCTGCTAGGGCAGTAACAGTGGCACAGGGTGTCAGTCACACAGTAATGTCACACAGTAATGACTTACTGAAAGAGCAGTACATGCACTAAATACTCTGCTAGGGCAGTGACTGTGGCACAGGGTGTCAGTCACACAGTAATGTCTTACTGAAACAGCAGTACATGCACTAAATACTCTGCTAGGGCAGTAACAGTGGCACAGGGTGTCAGTCACACAGTAATGACTTACTGAAACAGAAGTACATGCACTAAATACTCTGCTAGGGCAGTGACAGTGTCACAGGGTGTCAGTCACACAGTAATGACTTACTGATACAGCAGTACATGCACTAAATACTCTGCTAGGGCAGTGACAGTGGGACAAGGTGTCAGTCACACAGTAATTTCTTACTGAAACAGCAGTACATGCACTAAATACTGTGCTAGGGCAGTGACAGTGGCACAGGGTGTCTGTCACACAGTAATGACTTACTGAAACAGCAGTACATGCACTAAATACTGTGCTAGGGCAGTGACAGTGTCACAGGGTGTCAGTCACACAGTAATGACTTACTGATACAGCAGTACATGCACTAAATATTCTGCTAGGGCAGTGACAGTGGCACAGGGTGTCAGTCATACAGTAATAACTTACTGAAACAGCAGTGCATGCACTAAATACTCTGCTAGGGCAGTGACAGTGGCACAGGGTGTCAGTCACACAGTAATGACTTACTGAAACAGCAGTACACGCACTAAATACTCTGCTAGGGCAGTGACCGTGACACAGGGTGTCAGTCACACAGTAATGACTTACTGATACAGCAGTACACGCACTAAATACTCTGCTAGGGCAGTGACAGTGACACAGGGTGTCAGTCACACTGTAATGACTTACTGATACAGCAGTACATGCACTAAATACTCTGCAAGGCAGTGACAGTGGCACAGGGTGTCAGTCACACAGTAATGACTTACTGATACAGTAGTACATGCACTAAATACTCTGCTAGGGCAGTGACAGTGGCGCAGGGTGTCAGTCACACAGTAATGACTTACTGAAACAGCAGTACATGCACTAAATACTCTGCTAGGGCAGTGACTGTGGCACAGGGTGTCAGTCACACAGTAATGTCTTACTGAAACAGCAGTACATGCACTAAATACTCTGCTAGGGCAGTAACAGTGGCACAGGGTGTCAGTCACACAGTAATGTCACACAGTAATGACTTACTGAAAGAGCAGTACATGCACTAAATACTCTGCTAGGGCAGTGACTGTGGCACAGGGTGTCAGTCACACAGTAATGTCTTACTGAAACAGCACAACATGCACAAAATACTTTACTAGGGCAGTGACAGTAGCACAGGGTGTCAGTCACACAGTAATGTCTTACTGAAACAGCAGTACATGCACTAAATACTCTGCTAGGGCAGTGACTGTGGCACAGGGTGTCAGTCACACAGTAATGACTTACTGAAACAGCAGTACATGCACTAAATACTCTGCTATGGCAGTGACAGTGGCACAGGGTGTCAGTCACACAGTAATGACTTACTGAAACAGAAGTACATGCACTAAATACTCTGCTAGGGCAGTGACAGTGTCACAGGGTGTCAGTCACACAGTAATGACTTACTGATACAGCAGTACATGCACTAAATACTCTGATAGGGCAGTGACAGTGGGACAGGGTGTCAGTCACACAGTAATGACTTACTGAAACAGCAGTACATGCACTAAATACTCTGCTAGGGCAGTGACAGTGGCACAGGGTGTCTGTCACACAGTAATGACTTACTGAAACAGCAGTACATGCACTAAATACTCTGCTAGGGCAGTGACAGTGGCACAGAGTGTCAGTCACACAGTAATGACTTACTAAAACAGCAGTACATGCACTAAATACTCTGCTAGGGCAGTGAAAGTGACACAGGGTGTCTGTCACACAGTAATGACTTAATAGAACAGCAGTACATGCGCTAAATACTCTGTTAGGGCAGTGACTGTGGCCCAGGGTTTCAGTCACATAGTAATTACTTACTGAAACAGCAGTACATGCACTAAATACTCTGCTAGGGCAGTGACTGTGGCACAGGGTTTTAGTCACACAGTAATGACTTACTGATACAGCAGTACATGCACTAAATACTCTGCTAGGGCAGTGACAGTGGCACAGGGTGTCAGTCACACAGTAATGACTTACTGAAACAGCAGTACATGCACTAAATACTCTGCTAGGGCAGTGACTGTGGCACAGGGTTTTAGTCACACAGTAATGACTTACTGAAACAGCAGTACATGCACTAAATACTCTGCTAGGGCAGTGACTGTGGCACAGGGTTTTAGTCACACAGTAATGACTTACTGATTCAGCAGTACATGCACTAAATACTCTGCTAGGGCAGTGACAGTGGCACAGGGTGTCAGTCACACAGTATTGACTTACTGAAACAGCAGTACATGCACTAAATACTCTGCTACGGCAGTGACAGTGACACAGGGTGTCTGTCACACAGTAATAACTTACTGAAACAGCAGTACATGCACTAAATACTCTGCTAGGGCAGTGACAGTGGCACAGGGTGTCAGTCACACAGTAATGACTTACTAAAACAGAAGTACATGCACTAAATACTCTGTTAGGGCAGTGACTGTGGCACAGGGTGTTAGTCACACAGTAATGACTTACTGAAACAGCAGTACATGCACTAAATACTCTGCTAGGACAGTGACAGTGGCACAGGGTGTCAGTCACACAGTAATGACTTACTGAAACATCAGTACATGCACTAAATACTCTGCTAGGGCAGTGACAGTGGCACAGGGTGTCCGTCACACAGTAATGACTTACTGAAACAGCAGTACATGCACTAAATTCTCTGCTAGGGCAGTGACAGTGGCACAGGGTGTCAGTCATACAGTAATGACTTACTGAAACAGCAGTGCATGCACTAAATACTCTGCTAGGGCAGTGACAGTGTCACAGGGTGTCAGTCACACAGTAATGACTTACTAAAACAGCAGTACATGCACTAAATTCTCTGCTAGGGCAGTGACAGTGTCACAGGGTGTCAGTCACACAGTAATGACTTACTGATACAGCAATACATGCACTAAATACTCTGCTAGGGCAGTGACTGTGTCACAGGGTGTCAGTCACACAGTAATGACTAACTGAAACAGAAGTACATGCACTAAATACTCTGCTAGGGCAGTGACTGTGGCCCAGGGTGTCAGTCACACAGTAATGACTTACTGATACAGCAGTACATGCACTAAATACTCTGCTAGGGCAGTGACAGTTGCACAGGGTGTCAGTCACACAGTAATGACTTATTGATACAACAGTACATGCACTAAATACTCTGCTAGGGCAGTGACAGTGGCATAGGGTGTCAGTCACACAGTAATGACTTACTGATACAGCAGTACATGCACTAAATACTCTGCTATGGCAGTGAAAGTGACACAGGGTGTCTGTCACACAGTAATGAATTAATAAAACAGCAGTACATGCACTAAATACTCTGCTAGGGCAGTGACAGTGGCACAGAGTGTCAGTCACACAGTAATGACTTACTGAAACAGCAGTACATGCACTAAATAGTTTGCTAGGGCAGTGACAGTGGCACAGGGTGTCAGTCACACAGTAATGACTTACTGAAACAGCAGTACATGCACTAAATACTCTGCTAGGGCAGTGACTGTGGCACAGGGTGTCAGTCACACAGTAATGTCTTACTGAAACAGCAGTACATGCACTAAATACTCTGCTAGGGCAGTAACAGTGGCACAGGGTGTCAGTCACACAGTAATGACTTACTGAAACAGCAGTACATGCACTAAATACTCTGCTAGGGCAGTGACTGTGGCACAGTGTGTCAGTCACACAGTAATGTCTTACTGAAACAGCACAACATGAAAAAAATACTCTGCTAGGGCAGTGACAGTAGCACAGGGTGTCAGTCACACAGTAATGTCTTACTGAAACAGCAGTACATGCACTAAATACTCTGCTAGGGCAGTGACTGTGGCACAGGGTGTCAGTCACACAGTAATGACTTACTGATACAGCAGTACATTTACTAAATACTCTGCTAGGGCAGTGACAGTGGCACAGGGTGTCAGTCATACAGTATTGACTTACTGAAACAGCAGTACATGCACTAAATACTCTGCCACGGCAGTGACAGTGACACAGGGTGTCTGTCACACAGTAATGACTTAATGAAACAGCAGTACATGCACTAAATACTCTGCTAGGGCAGTGTCAGTGGCACAGGGTGTCAGTCACACAGTAATGACTTACTAAAACAGCGTTACATGCACTAAATACTCTGTTAGGGCAGTGACTGTGGCACAGGGTGTCAGTCACACAGTAATGACTTACTGAAACAGCAGTACATGCACTAAATTCTCTGCTAGGGCAGTGACAGTGGCACATGGTGTCAGTTACACAGTAATGACTTACTGAAACATCAGTACATGCACTAAATACTCTGCTAGGGCAGTGACAGTGGCACAGGGTGTCAGTCACACAGTAATGACTTACTGAAACAGCAGTACATGCAATAAATTCTCTGCTAGGGCAGTGATAGTGGCACAGGGTGTCTGTCACACAGTAATGACTTACTGAAACAGCAGTACATGCACTAAATACTCTGCTAGGGCAGTGACAGTGGCACATGGTGTCAGTCATACAGTAATGACTTACTGAAACAGCAGTGCATGCACTAAATACTCTGCTAGGGCAGTGACAGTGGCACAGGGTGTCAGTCACACAGTAATGACTTACTGAAACAGCAGTACATGCACTAAATACTCTGCTAGGGCAGTGACAGTGACACAGGGTGTCAGTCACACAGTAATGACTTACTGATACAGCAGTACATGCACTAAATACTCTGCTAGGGCAGTGACAGTGGCACAGGGTGTCAGTCACACAGTAATGACTTACTAATACAGCAGTACATGCACTAAATACTGTGCAAGGCAGTGACAGTGGCACAGGGTGTCAGTCACAAAGTAATGACTTACTGATACAGCAGTACATGCACTAAATACTCTGCTAGGGCAGTGATAGTGGCACAGGGTGTCAGTAACACAGTAATGTCTTACTGAAACAGCAGTACATGCACTAAATACTCTGCTAGGGCAGTGACAGTGGCACAGGGTGTCAGTCACACAGTAATGACTTATTGATACAGCAGTACATGCATTAAATACTCTGCTAGGGCAGTGACAGTGGCACATGGTGTCAGTCACACAGTAATGACTTACTAATACAGCAGTACATGCACTAAATACTCTGCAAGGCAGTGACAGTGGCACATGGTGTCAGTCACACAGTAATGACTTACTGATACAGCAGTACATGCACTAAATACTCTGCTAGGGCAGTGACAGTGGCGCAGGGTGTCAGTCACACAGTAATGACTTACTGAAACAGCAGTACATGCACTAAATACTCTGCTAGGGCAGTGACAGTGGCGCAGGGTGTCAGTCACACAGTAATGACTTACTGAAACAGCAGTACATGCACTAAATACTCTGCTAGGGCAGTGACTGTGTCACAGGGTGTCAGTCACACAGTAATGTCTTACTGAAACAAAAGTACATGCACTGAATACTCTGCTAGGACAGTGACAGTGGCACAGGGTGTCAGTCACACAGTAATGACTTAATGAAACAGCAGTACATGCACTAAATACTCTGCTAGGGCAGTGACAGTGGCACAGGGTGTCAGTCATACAGTAATGACTTACTGAAACAGCAGTACATGCACTAAATACTCTGCTACGGCAGTGACTGTGTCACAGGATGTCAGTCACACAGTAGTAATGTCTTACTGAAACAAAAGTATATGCACTGAATACTCTGCTAGGACAGTGGCAGTGGCACAGGGTGTCAGTCACACAGTAATGACTTAATGAAACAGCAGTACATGCACGAAATACTCTGCTAGGGCAGTGACAGTGTCACAGGGTGTCAGTCACACAGTAATGACTTACTGATACAGCAGTACATGCACTAAATACTCTGCTAGGGCAGTGACTGTGTCACAGGGTGTCAGTCACACAGTAATGACTAACTGAAACAGCAGTACATGCACTAAATACTCTGCTATGGCAGTGACTGTGGCCCAGGGTGTCAGTCACACAGTAATGACTTATTGATACAACAGTACATGCACTAAATACTCTGCTAGGGCAGTGACAGTGGCACAGGGTGTCAGTCACACAGTAATGACTTACTGAAACAGCAGTACATGCACTAAATTGTCTGCTAGGGCAGTGACAGTGGCACAGGGTGTCTGTCACACAGTAATGACTTACTGAAACAGCAGTACATGCACTAAATACTCTGCTAGGGCAGTGACAGTGGCACAGAGTGTCAGTCACACAGTAATGACTTACTAAAACAGCAGTACATGCACTAAATACTCTGCTAGGGCAGTGAAAGTGACACAGGGTGTCTGTCACACAGTAATGACTTAATAAAACAGCAGTACATGCGCTAAATACTCTGTTAGGGCAGTGACTGTGGCCCAGGGTTTCAGTCACATAGTAATGACTTACTGAAACAGCAGTACATGCACTAAATACTCTGCTAGGGCAGTGACTGTGGCACAGGGTTTTAGTCACACAGTAATGACTTACTGATTCAGCAGTACATGCACTAAATACTCTGCTAGGGCAGTGACTGTGGCACAGGGTGTCAGTCACACAGTAATGACTTACTGATACAGCAGTACATGCACTAAATACTCTGCTAGGGCAGTGACAGTGGCACAGGGTGTCAGTCACACAGTAATGACTTACTGAAACAGCAGTACATGCACTAAATACTCTGCTAGGGCAGTGACTGTGGCACAGGGTTTTAGTCACACAGTAATGACTTACTGAAACAGCAGTACATGCACTAAATACTCTGCTATGGCAGTGAAAGTGGCACAGGGTGTCTGTCACACAGTAATGAATTAATAAAACAGCAGTACATGCACTAAATACTCTGCTAGGGCAGTGACAGTGGCACAGAGTGTCAGTCACACAGTAATGACTTACTGAAACAGCAGTACATGCACTAAATAGTTTGCTAGGGCAGTGACAGTGGCACAGGGTGTCAGTCACACAGTAATGACTTACTGAAACAGCAGTACATGCACTAAATACTCTGCTAGGGCAGTGACTGTGGCACAGGGTGTCAGTCACACAGTAATGTCTTACTGAAACAGCAGTACATGCACTAAATACTCTGCTAGGGCAGTAACAGTGGCACAGGGTGTCAGTCACACAGTAATGACTTACTGAAACAGCAGTACATGCACTAAATACTCTGCTAGGGCAGTGACTGTGGCACAGTGTGTCAGTCACACAGTAATGTCTTACTGAAACAGCACAACATGAAAAAAATACTCTGCTAGGGCAGTGACAGTAGCACAGGGTGTCAGTCACACAGTAATGTCTTACTGAAACAGCAGTACATGCACTAAATACTCTGCTAGGGCAGTGACTGTGGCACAGGGTGTCAGTCACACAGTAATGACTTACTGATACAGCAGTACATTTACTAAATACTCTGCTAGGGCAGTGACAGTGGCACAGGGTGTCAGTCATACAGTATTGACTTACTGAAACAGCAGTACATGCACTAAATACTCTGCCACGGCAGTGACAGTGACACAGGGTGTCTGTCACACAGTAATGACTTAATGAAACAGCAGTACATGCACTAAATACTCTGCTAGGGCAGTGTCAGTGGCACAGGGTGTCAGTCACACAGTAATGACTTACTAAAACAGCGTTACATGCACTAAATACTCTGTTAGGGCAGTGACTGTGGCACAGGGTGTCAGTCACACAGTAATGACTTACTGAAACAGCAGTACATGCACTAAATTCTCTGCTAGGGCAGTGACAGTGGCACATGGTGTCAGTTACACAGTAATGACTTACTGAAACATCAGTACATGCACTAAATACTCTGCTAGGGCAGTGACAGTGGCACAGGGTGTCAGTCACACAGTAATGACTTACTGAAACAGCAGTACATGCACTAAATACTCTGCTAGGGCAGTGATAGTGGCACAGGGTGTCTGTCACACAGTAATGACTTACTGAAACAGCAGTACATGCACTAAATACTCTGCTAGGGCAGTGACAGTGGCACATGGTGTCAGTCATACAGTAATGACTTACTGAAACAGCAGTGCATGCACTAAATACTCTGCTAGGGCAGTGACAGTGACACAGGGTGTCAGTCACACAGTAATGACTTACTGAAACAGCAGTACATGCACTAAATACTCTGCTAGGGCAGTGACAGTGACACAGGGTGTCAGTCACACAGTAATGACTTACTGATACAGCAGTACATGCACTAAATACTCTGCTAGGGCAGTGACAGTGGCACAGGGTGTCAGTCACACAGTAATGACTTACTGATACAGCAGTACATGCACTAAATACTCTGCTAGGGCAGTGACAGTGACACAGGGTATCAGTCACACAGTAATGACTTACTAATACAGCAGTACATGCACTAAATACTGTGCAAGGCAGTGACAGTGGCACAGGGTGTCAGTCACAAAGTAATGACTTACTGATACAGCAGTACATGCACTAAATACTCTGCTAGGGCAGTGATAGTGGCACAGGGTGTCAGTAACACAGTAATGTCTTACTGAAACAGCAGTACATGCACTAAATACTCTGCTAGGGCAGTGACAGTGGCACAGGGTGTCAGTCACACAGTAATGACTTATTGATACAGCAGTACATGCATTAAATACTCTGCTAGGGCAGTCACAGTGGCACATGGTGTCAGTCACACAGTAATGACTTACTAATACAGCAGTACATGCACTAAATACTCTGCAAGGCAGTGACAGTGGCACATGGTGTCAGTCACACAGTAATGACTTACTGATACAGCAGTACATGCACTAAATACTCTGCTAGGGCAGTGACAGTGGCGCAGGGTGTCAGTCACACAGTAATGACTTACTGAAACAGCAGTACATGCACTAAATAGTTTGCTAGGGCAGTGACTGTGGCACAGTGTGTCAGTCACACAGTAATGTCTTACTGAAACAGCACAACATGAACAAAATACTCTGCTAGGGCAGTGACAGTAGCACAGGGTGTCAGTCACAGAGTAATGTCTTACTGAAACAGCAGTACATGCACTAAATACTCTGCTAGGGCAGTGATAGTGGCACAGGGTGTCAGTCACACAGTAATGACTTACTGAAACAGAAGTACATGCACTAAATACTCTGCTAGGGCAGTGACAGTGTCACAGGGTGTCAGTCACACAGTAATGACTTACTGATACAGCAGTACATGCACTAAATACTCTGCTAGGGCAGTGACAGTGGGACAGGGTGTCAGTCACACAGTAATGTCTTACTGAAACAGCAGTACATGCACTAAATACTCTGCTAGGGCAGTGACAGTGGCACAGGGTGTCAGTCACACAGTAATGACTTACTGAAACAGCAGTACATGCACTAAATACTCTGCTAGGGCAGTGACAGTGACACAGGGTGTCAGTCACACAGTAATGACTTACTGATACAGCAGTACATGCACTAAATACTCTGCAAGGCAGTGACAGTGGCACAGGGTGTCAGTCACACAGTAATGACTTACTGATACAGTAGTAAATGCACTAAATACTCTGCTAGGGCAGTGACAGTGGCGCAGGGTGTCAGTCACACAGTAATGACTTACTGAAACAGCAGTACATGCACTAAATACTCTGCTAGGGCAGTGACTGTGGCACAGGGTGTCAGTCACACAGTAATGTCTTACTGAAACAGCAGTACATGCACTAAATACTCTGCTAGGGCAGTAACAGTGGCACAGGGTGTCAGTCACACAGTAATGTCACACAGTAATGACTTACTGAAAGAGCAGTACATGCACTAAATACTCTGCTAGGGCAGTGACTGTGGCACAGGGTGTCAGTCACACAGTAATGTCTTACTGAAACAGCAGTACATGCACTAAATACTCTGCTAGGGCAGTAACAGTGGCACAGGGTGTCAGTCACACAGTAATGACTTACTGAAACAGAAGTACATGCACTAAATACTCTGCTAGGGCAGTGACAGTGTCACAGGGTGTCAGTCACACAGTAATGACTTACTGATACAGCAGTACATGCACTAAATACTCTGCTAGGGCAGTGACAGTGGGACAAGGTGTCAGTCACACAGTAATTTCTTACTGAAACAGCAGTACATGCACTAAATACTGTGCTAGGGCAGTGCCAGTGGCACAGGGTGTCTGTCACACAGTAATGACTTACTGAAACAGCAGTACATGCACTAAATACTGTGCTAGGGCAGTGACAGTGTCACAGGGTGTCAGTCACACAGTAATGACTTACTGATACAGCAGTACATGCACTAAATATTCTGCTAGGGCAGTGACAGTGGCACAGGGTGTCAGTCATACAGTAATAACTTACTGAAACAGCAGTGCATGCACTAAATACTCTGCTAGGGCAGTGACAGTGGCACAGGGTGTCAGTCACACAGTAATGACTTACTGAAACAGCAGTACACGCACTAAATACTCTGCTAGGGCAGTGACTGTGACACAGGGTGTCAGTCACACAGTAATGACTTACTGATACAGCAGTACACGCACTAAATACTCTGCTAGGGCAGTGACAGTGACACAGGGTGTCAGTCACACTGTAATGACTTACTGATACAGCAGTACATGCACTAAATACTCTGCAAGGCAGTGACAGTGGCACAGGGTGTCAGTCACACAGTAATGACTTACTGATACAGTAGTACATGCACTAAATACTCTGCTAGGGCAGTGACAGTGGCGCAGGGTGTCAGTCACACAGTAATGACTTACTGAAACAGCAGTACATGCACTAAATACTCTGCTAGGGCAGTGACTGTGGCACAGGGTGTCAGTCACACAGTAATGTCTTACTGAAACAGCAGTACATGCACTAAATACTCTGCTAGGGCAGTTACAGTGGCACAGGGTGTCAGTCACACAGTAATGTCACACAGTAATGACTTACTGAAAGAGCAGTACATGCACTAAATACTCTGCTAGGGCAGTGACTGTGGCACAGGGTGTCAGTCACACAGTAATGTCTTACTGAAACAGCACAACATGCACAAAATACTTTACTAGGGCAGTGACAGTAGCACAGGGTGTCAGTCACACAGTAATGACTTACTGAAACAGCAGTACATGCACTAAATACTCTGCTAGGGCAGTGACTGTGGCACAGGGTGTCAGTCACACAGTAATGACTTACTGAAACAGCAGTACATGCACTAAATACTCTGCTATGGCAGTGACAGTGGCACAGGGTGTCAGTCACACAGTAATGACTTACTGAAACAGAAGTACATGCACTAAATACTCTGCTAGGGCAGTGACAGTGTCACAGGGTGTCAGTCACACAGTAATGACTTACTGATACAGCAGTACATGCACTAAATACTCTGATAGGGCAGTGACAGTGGGACAGGGTGTCAGTCACACAGTAATGACTTACTGAAACAGCAGTACATGCACTAAATACTCTGCTAGGGCAGTGACAGTGGCACAGGGTGTCTGTCACACAGTAATGACTTACTGAAACAGCAGTACATGCACTAAATACTCTGCTAGGGCAGTGACAGTGGCACAGAGTGTCAGTCACACAGTAATGACTTACTAAAACAGCAGTACATGCACTAAATACTCTGCTAGGGCAGTGAAAGTGACACAGGGTGTCTGTCACACAGTAATGACTTAATAAAACAGCAGTACATGCGCTAAATACTCTGTTAGGGCAGTGACTGTGGCCCAGGGTTTCAGTCACATAGTAATTACTTACTGAAACAGCAGTACATGCACTAAATACTCTGCTAGGGCAGTGACTGTGGCACAGGGTTTTAGTCACACAGTAATGACTTACTGATACAGCAGTACATGCACTAAATACTCTGCTAGGGCAGTGACAGTGGCACAGGGTGTCAGTCACACAGTAATGACTTACTGAAACAGCAGTACATGCACTAAATACTCTGCTAGGGCAGTGACTGTGGCACAGGGTTTTAGTCACACAGTAATGACTTACTGAAACAGCAGTACATGCACTAAATACTCTGCTAGGGCAGTGACTGTGGCACAGGGTTTTAGTCACACAGTAATGACTTACTGATTCAGCAGTACATGCACTAAATACTCTGCTAGGGCAGTGACAGTGGCACAGGGTGTCAGTCACACAGTATTGACTTACTGAAACAGCAGTACATGCACTAAATACTCTGCTACGGCAGTGACAGTGACACAGGGTGTCTGTCACACAGTAATAACTTACTGAAACAGCAGTACATGCACTAAATACTCTGCTAGGGCAGTGACAGTGGCACAGGGTGTCAGTCACACAGTAATGACTTACTAAAACAGAAGTACATGCACTAAATACTCTGTTAGGGCAGTGACTGTGGCACAGGGTGTTAGTCACACAGTAATGACTTACTGAAACAGCAGTACATGCACTAAATACTCTGCTAGGACAGTGACAGTGGCACAGGGTGTCAGTCACACAGTAATGACTTACTGAAACATCAGTACATGCACTAAATACTCTGCTAGGGCAGTGACAGTGGCACAGGGTGTCCGTCACACAGTAATGACTTACTGAAACAGCAGTACATGCACTAAATTCTCTGCTAGGGCAGTGACAGTGGCACAGGGTGTCAGTCATACAGTAATGACTTACTGAAACAGCAGTGCATGCACTAAATACTCTGCTAGGGCAGTGACAGTGTCACAGGGTGTCAGTCACACAGTAATGACTTACTAAAACAGCAGTACATGCACTAAATTCTCTGCTAGGGCAGTGACAGTGTCACAGGGTGTCAGTCACACAGTAATGACTTACTGATACAGCAATACATGCACTAAATACTCTGCTAGGGCAGTGACTGTGTCACAGGGTGTCAGTCACACAGTAATGACTAACTGAAACAGAAGTACATGCACTAAATACTCTGCTAGGGCAGTGACTGTGGCCCAGGGTGTCAGTGACACAGTAATGACTTACTGATACAGCAGTACATGCACTAAATACTCTGCTAGGGCAGTGACAGTTGCACAGGGTGTCAGTCACACAGTAATGACTTATTGATACAACAGTACATGCACTAAATACTCTGCTAGGGCAGTGACAGTGGCATAGGGTGTCAGTCACACAGTAATGACTTACTGATACAGCAGTACATGCACTAAATACTCTGCTATGGCAGTGAAAGTGACACAGGGTGTCTGTCACACAGTAATGAATTAATAAAACAGCAGTACATGCACTAAATACTCTGCTAGGGCAGTGACAGTGGCACAGAGTGTCAGTCACACAGTAATGACTTACTGAAACAGCAGTACATGCACTAAATAGTTTGCTAGGGCAGTGACAGTGGCACAGGGTGTCAGTCACACAGTAATGACTTACTGAAACAGCAGTACATGCACTAAATACTCTGCTAGGGCAGTGACTGTGGCACAGGGTGTCAGTCACACAGTAATGTCTTACTGAAACAGCAGTACATGCACTAAATACTCTGCTAGGGCAGTAACAGTGGCACAGGGTGTCAGTCACACAGTAATGACTTACTGAAACAGCAGTACATGCACTAAATACTCTGCTAGGGCAGTGACTGTGGCACAGTGTGTCAGTCACACAGTAATGTCTTACTGAAACAGCACAACATGAAAAAAATACTCTGCTAGGGCAGTGACAGTAGCACAGGGTGTCAGTCACACAGTAATGTCTTACTGAAACAGCAGTACATGCACTAAATACTCTGCTAGGGCAGTGACTGTGGCACAGGGTGTCAGTCACACAGTAATGACTTACTGATACAGCAGTACATTTACTAAATACTCTGCTAGGGCAGTGACAGTGGCACAGGGTGTCAGTCATACAGTATTGACTTACTGAAACAGCAGTACATGCACTAAATACTCTGCCACGGCAGTGACAGTGACACAGGGTGTCTGTCACACAGTAATGACTTAATGAAACAGCAGTACATGCACTAAATACTCTGCTAGGGCAGTGTCAGTGGCACAGGGTGTCAGTCACACAGTAATGACTTACTAAAACAGCGTTACATGCACTAAATACTCTGTTAGGGCAGTGACTGTGGCACAGGGTGTCAGTCACACAGTAATGACTTACTGAAACAGCAGTACATGCACTAAATTCTCTGCTAGGGCAGTGACAGTGGCACATGGTGTCAGTTACACAGTAATGACTTACTGAAACATCAGTACATGCACTAAATACTCTGCTAGGGCAGTGACAGTGGCACAGGGTGTCAGTCACACAGTAATGACTTACTGAAACAGCAGTACATGCAATAAATTCTCTGCTAGGGCAGTGATAGTGGCACAGGGTGTCTGTCACACAGTAATGACTTACTGAAACAGCAGTACATGCACTAAATACTCTGCTAGGGCAGTGACAGTGGCACATGGTGTCAGTCATACAGTAATGACTTACTGAAACAGCAGTGCATGCACTAAATACTCTGCTAGGGCAGTGACAGTGGCACAGGGTGTCAGTCACACAGTAATGACTTACTGAAACAGCAGTACATGCACTAAATACTCTGCTAGGGCAGTGACAGTGACACAGGGTGTCAGTCACACAGTAATGACTTACTGATACAGCAGTACATGCACTAAATACTCTGCTAGGGCAGTGACAGTGGCACAGGGTGTCAGTCACACAGTAATGACTTACTAATACAGCAGTACATGCACTAAATACTGTGCAAGGCAGTGACAGTGGCACAGGGTGTCAGTCACAAAGTAATGACTTACTGATACAGCAGTACATGCACTAAATACTCTGCTAGGGCAGTGATAGTGGCACAGGGTGTCAGTAACACAGTAATGTCTTACTGAAACAGCAGTACATGCACTAAATACTCTGCTAGGGCAGTGACAGTGGCACAGGGTGTCAGTCACACAGTAATGACTTATTGATACAGCAGTACATGCATTAAATACTCTGCTAGGGCAGTGACAGTGGCACATGGTGTCAGTCACACAGTAATGACTTACTAATACAGCAGTACATGCACTAAATACTCTGCAAGGCAGTGACAGTGGCACATGGTGTCAGTCACACAGTAATGACTTACTGATACAGCAGTACATGCACTAAATACTCTGCTAGGGCAGTGACAGTGGCGCAGGGTGTCAGTCACACAGTAATGACTTACTGAAACAGCAGTACATGCACTAAATAGTTTGCTAGGGCAGTGACTGTGGCACAGTGTGTCAGTCACACAGTAATGTCTTACTGAAACAGCACAACATGAACAAAATACTCTGCTAGGGCAGTGACAGTAGCACAGGGTGTCAGTCACAGAGTAATGTCTTACTGAAACAGCAGTACATGCACTAAATACTCTGCTAGGGCAGTGATAGTGGCACAGGGTGTCAGTCACACATTAATGACTTACTGAAACAGAAGTACATGCACTAAATACTCTGCTAGGGCAGTGACAGTGTCACAGGGTGTCAGTCACACAGTAATGACTTACTGATACAGCAGTACATGCACTAAATACTCTGCTATGGCAGTGACAGTGGGACAGGGTGTCAGTCACACAGTAATGTCTTACTGAAACAGCAGTACATGCACTAAATACTCTGCTAGGGCAGTGACAGTGGCACAGGGTGTCAGTCACACAGTAATGACTTACTGAAACAGCAGTACATGCACTAAATACTCTGCTAGGGAAGTGACAGTGACACAGGGTGTCAGTCACACAGTAATGACTTACTGATACAGCAGTACATGCACTAAATACTCTGCAAGGCAGTGACAGTGGCACAGGGTGTCAGTCACACAGTAATGACTTACTGATACAGTAGTAAATGCACTAAATACTCTGCTAGGGCAGTGACAGTGGCGCAGGGTGTCAGTCACACAGTAATGACTTACTGAAACAGCAGTACATGCACTAAATACTCTGCTAGGGCAGTGACTGTGGCACAGGGTGTCAGTCACACAGTAATGTCTTACTGAAACAGCAGTACATGCACTAAATACTCTGCTAGGGCAGTAACAGTGGCACAGGGTGTCAGTCACACAGTAATGTCACACAGTAATGACTTACTGAAAGAGCAGTACATGCACTAAATACTCTGCTAGGGCAGTGACTGTGGCACAGGGTGTCAGTCACACAGTAATGTCTTACTGAAACAGCAGTACATGCACTAAATACTCTGCTAGGGCAGTAACAGTGGCACAGGGTGTCAGTCACACAGTAATGACTTACTGAAACAGAAGTAAATGCACTAAATACTCTGCTAGGGCAGTGACAGTGTCACAGGGTGTCAGTCACACAGTAATGACTTACTGATACAGCAGTACATGCACTAAATACTCTGCTAGGGCAGTGACAGTGGGACAAGGTGTCAGTCACACAGTAATTTCTTACTGAAACAGCAGTACATGCACTAAATACTGTGCTAGGGCAGTGCCAGTGGCACAGGGTGTCTGTCACACAGTAATGACTTACTGAAACAGCAGTACATGCACTAAATACTGTGCTAGGGCAGTGACAGTGTCACAGGGTGTCAGTCACACAGTAATGACTTACTGATACAGCAGTACATGCACTAAATATTCTGCTAGGGCAGTGACAGTGGCACAGGGTGTCAGTCATACAGTAATAACTTACTGAAACAGCAGTGCATGCACTAAATACTCTGCTAGGGCAGTGACAGTGGCACAGGGTGTCAGTCACACAGTAATGACTTACTGAAACAGCAGTACACGCACTAAATACTCTGCTAGGGCAGTGACCGTGACACAGGGTGTCAGTCACACAGTAATGACTTACTGATACAGCAGTACATGCACTAAATACTCTGCTAGGGCAGTGACAGTGACACAGGGTGTCAGTCACACTGTAATGACTTACTGATACAGCAGTACATGCACTAAATACTCTGCAAGGCAGTGACAGTGGCACAGGGTGTCAGTCACACAGTAATGACTTACTGATACAGTAGTACATGCACTAAATACTCTGCTAGGGCAGTGACAGTGGCGCAGGGTGTCAGTCACACAGTAATGACTTACTGAAACAGCAGTACATGCACTAAATACTCTGCTAGGGCAGTGACTGTGGCACAGGGTGTCAGTCACACAGTAATGTCTTACTGAAACAGCAGTACATGCACTAAATACTCTGCTAGGGCAGTAACAGTGGCACAGGGTGTCAGTCACACAGTAATGTCACACAGTAATGACTTACTGAAAGAGCAGTACATGCACTAAATACTCTGCTAGGGCAGTGACTGTGGCACAGGGTGTCAGTCACACAGTAATGTCTTACTGAAACAGCACAACATGCACAAAATACTTTACTAGGGCAGTGACAGTAGCACAGGGTGTCAGTCACACAGTAATGTCTTACTGAAACAGCAGTACATGCACTAAATACTCTGCTAGGGCAGTGACTGTGGCACAGGGTGTCAGTCACACAGTAATGACTTACTGAAACAGCAGTACATGCACTAAATACTCTGCTATGGCAGTGACAGTGGCACAGGGTGTCAGTCACACAGTAATGACTTACTGAAACAGAAGTACATGCACTAAATACTCTTGTAGGGCAGTGACAGTGTCACAGGGTGTCAGTCACACAGTAATGACTTACTGATACAGCAGTACATGCACTAAATACTCTGCTAGGGCAGTGACAGTGGGACAGGGTGTCAGTCACACAGTAATTTCTTACTGAAACAGCAGTACATGCACTAAATACTCTGCTAGGGCAGTGACAGTGGCACAGGGTGTCTGTCACACAGTAATGACTTACTGAAACAGCAGTACATGCACTAAATATTCTGCTAGGGCAGTGACAGTGGCACAGGGTGTCAGTCATACAGTAATAACTTACTGAAACAGCAGTGCATGCACTAAATACTCTGCTAGGGTAGTGACAGTGGCACAGGGTGTCAGTCACACAGTAATGACTTACTGAAACAGCAGTACACGCACTAAATACTCTGCTAGGGCAGTGACCGTGACACAGGGTGTCAGTCACACAGTAATGACTTACTGATACAGCAGTACACGCACTGAATACTCTGCTTGGGCAGTGACAGTGGCACAGGGTGTCAGTCACACAGTAATGTCTTACTGAAACAGCAGTGCATGCACTAAATACTCTGCTAGGGCAGTGACAGTGGCACAGGGTGTCAGTCACACAGTAATGACTTACTAATACAGCAGTACATGCACTAAATACTCTGCTAGGGCAGTGACAGTGGCACAGGGTGTCAGTCACACAGTAATGACTTACTGATACAGCAGTACATGCGCTAAATACTCTACTAGGACAGTAGCAGTGGCACAGGGTGTCAGTCACACAGTAATGACTTACTGATACAGCAGTACATGCACTAAATACTACAGTAACTTTATATTACTATTATTACTCATTATTACTAAAAAAGAGAAGTTATTGAGAACTTAATACAATGTAAAAATATGTAGAGCAGGACCAGTACAAAGTTAAATGTGCATAGCAAGAGTTAATAAGTTATATCGCGCCTGTCTGCGCGTGTCGGAAGTAGTGCGCATATTACAGGTTGAAAGTAAACACGATTGTTTGAGCGCAATTTAATTAAGACTTCAGAGCTCTGGTTAACTGTTACACATGACAAAAAAGTATCCCAAAACACATATAAAATACATTTAAAAGTACAGATACACCCATCATAAAACTATAAAATAAAAATTATTTTAAAAAAAATTGCACATAAAAGTTATAAGGGCTCAAAGACATAAGGGGGCTGATTTATCAACTGTCTGTCCGACATGATCCGCTCAGCATAAGCAGTCGGCATTTAACATTGCACAAGCAGTTCTGGTGAACTGCTTGTGCAATGCTGCCCCCTGCTTACCAAAACAAATACAATATATATATAAATATGTGAAGAACATTGGAATTCATATTTCATGTTGGGTTTAGCACACTTGTGAAAATGCGATCGGGTTTGCACGCAAGTAGGGTGTTAGTTTTTTTCCGCACAATATTGACTTCTATGGGAGACTCCTACACACACAGACATTTACGCACACGGACACACTGTAATCATGTGCAGTAAATATAGAGGATTACTTTATTTGCAGGACACAGAGTAGCAGGAAGATGTGCACTGTACTCACCAGGTCCTGTATGGGGAATAATGTTCAGCTCATTCACTTAGGGCACATTTCTCTAAAGCTCTCTGGTCTGGCGAGATCTTCACTACTGAGAAGTGCCACAAAGAACTTTAGAATGAAAAAAAAACAAACATATTTTAGCTTGAGATGCCACATCACCGAACACTTAAGGAACCTTCACTGGCTGCCCATCAACAAGAGAATCACCTTCAAGCTCCTTACCCACGCGTTCAAGGCCCTACACAACATCGGACCAGAATACATCAACCACCGCGTAAATTTCTACACCCCCGCCAGACAACTCTGATCGGCCGACCAAGCACTCGCAGTCATCCCCCGCATCAGCAAATCCACAGCGAGCGGAAGATCCTTCTCTCACATAGCAGCAAAGACATGGAACACCCTCCCGCTGCACCTCAGACAATCCACCTCCCTTACAAAGTTCAGAAAGGACCTCAAAACCTGGCTCTTCGACTGAACGCCCATCTCCTCCTATCCGTTTCCCTTAGCGCCTTGAGACCCTCACGGGTGATTAGTTTGCGCTCTATAAGTACCCAATAGATAGATAGATAGATAGATAGATAGATAGATAGATAGATAGAGCTGTTTCTCTCACTAGGCGGCAGTCTGGATGTGAAAGAGAGACACATACAATGAAATATAAGGCTCACAAATGCCGGTGAGTTTTTGATAACTAGGCTGTTGAACTGCTCACCTGGTGCAGTCAGAATCAGTTGCTTCATTGTGAAGTGTTCGGCAGTGTGAGCTTTAAGGAATAATATAGGACTAGATTACAAGTGGCGCACTAAGCGAAGCACAGTATTACAAGTGAAAAGTTAACGAGACTGCTCGTGTGCACTCTAATTTTGCACTCGTTGGATTAGCGCAACTGAAAACCACACGTAAAGGGTAAGGGGTTAAAAAAATGTGCACTAAACATAAATACATTTAAAAATACAGTTACACTCATATAAACTCTATCTGATAAAAAATATTAATTTACATTTTCATTGTAAAATGTTATGAGTTCAAAAGGTGTATGGTATATGACAAGGTGTTTGAATGGAAAGGGCTATAATATAAATATACATACATATACATGTCTAAATATGTGTATGTACAGTGTATATATATATATATATAACTATCTCTTTAAATGTTAATCACTTGAATGTTTTGCACCTGTATTTTGGTTTATTCAGAGCCTATAAATTGCAGGCATTAATTATGTATTTGATCACTTGCCTTGAGAAAGGGCAAAGCCCAAAACGTCGCCTATGTTTTACTGCTTGAAAATAAATCACTAAAATATTCATTTGGAGTGCTGCAGCCCCTTCTTCTATGATAGATAGATAGATAGATAGATAGATAGATAGATAGATAGTACATACACATTTGAGCTCTTTCCAGTTGAATACCTGAAAACATGAAAAATAATTTTATTTAATATTAATATTTTACATTGCAATGTTCTTCACATAGTTGAAACTGTTCTATGTACGTATTTATAAATAGATAGCGCCGCAAATCTTCAGGGGGCGGTTTTACACCAGCAGTTCACAAGAACTGCTGGTGCAATGATAAATGGCAACAGCGTATGCTGTCGGCATTTATCGATGTGCGGCGGACATAATACACTCCATCGTATCATGTCCGTCCGCACAATAATAAATTGACCCCTATGGGGAGAAGTTAGTGCGATCACAGTATCCGAAGTCCTGACGTTTGTGCGCGTCCGGTTTCACTTGCGCACAAAATTACTTTCAACTTGTAATATGTGCGCTAAACCGTGTGCTCAAAAACTTACTTCTAGCGGTGTTTAAGCTTGAGCAGTAAACAGAGCACCACTTGTAATCTAGCCCATAATAAGATGATGCAACATATGCTGAATGCATTGAATGTATATAATAAATAGTCTCACTTTATGACCCCCGGGAGATGTTCATAATAAGCTTTCATTTGACAACCCATCTTCTTTTTTCTTAGACAAAAGCGGTATCTGATCATTACCCTGTGGAGCTGGAGCTGTCTGCTGACCGTGAGTAAAATAATGTAAAAGCCAGCTGCTTAAAGGGCCATTATAGTGAGAAAACGTACATGCTCCAATCCGTTAGAACATGCAATTTTATCACTAGTGACCCTGCAATGCAAATGGGGTTAAACACATATTTAAAATACTGCTCAGGAGCCTCAGAGAACAGCAGGTCACAAGCAAAAACTGTGCTGATTTGGTCAGTGGCAGCTTTTGCTCAGGACCAACAGTGCTCTGTAGGGCTAGAGTGGTACTTTAGCTATGTGTTTAACCCCATTGCAAGGGTTAAACTGATAGTATTACAGTGTCACTAGTGGTAAAATTACATGTTCAAATTAATTATATCATGACATTTTTTCACTATAACGGCCCTTTAATAAGAAGGGATTACATGTTTGCAAAGGGGCAATCTTTTTCCAGAATAATTACAGCCCATTACAACGGGAACCTTTAAGGGACATTAAAGTCATTTTTTTTTATTTATGCCTCAGGAATTATTCACAACTTTGTACAAGATCTGCATAAAAAATACATTTTAAAAAGTTTTCTTTCTTACTTCTTTTACTGTGACCAATCAGGGACAGATATAAATGAACCTCTGCACAAATTGAACCAATCAGTGTCAGTGCTCTGTATTCCAGCCTATCTGGGGGAAGTGGAAACATTAAAATGTTCAGATCTATATTACAGAAAAAACAAGCAATATTAATGCAAAGGGGACGATTTATCAAGGGCCGAATGGCGCCCCCTGATGCCCCTGTTTGGCTCACTATAAACAGCAGTTAAGAAGCAGCGGTCTTAAGATTGCTGCTCGTTAACTGGTCTGCTGCCTCTGAGGCTGCGGACATCAATTTGCCCGATCCTATACGATCGGGTTGATTGACACCCCCTGCCCCTGTTAGCGGCCGATTGGCCGTGAATCTGCAGGGGCGGCATTGCACAAGAAGTTCTGGTGAACTGCTTGTGCAATGTTAAATGCCGACAGCGTATGCTGTCGGCATTCAGCAATGTCTGGCGGACATGATATGCTACAGCGTATCATGTCCGCCAGACATTGGTAAATCAGCCCCAGATTGTTTTTTTATGCCTAATGCAGAATGGTCTTTTAAATGTAATATTAGGTTTAAAGGGTTTTATTAAATACAGTTTTGCTAGACATATAGATTAGATTTTCATACCTTCCACCATTTGTTGCTAGGTATGCGGGACTCAGGAGGTGAGGGGGCATCATCTTTTTGTTGGGGTGCAGGTCCATGTCAGAGAGTCAGTCTCACGGGTGTGTAGTGGGTGCATCATGGGAATCTCTTAAAGTCAGTGGGCTTATCCAGGTGGTCTAAGGGTGGCACTAAGAAGAATCCTGCAAATCATGACAGAGGTCAGAATTAGGGACTGTCCCTTTCAAAATGGAATAGTTGGGAGGTCTGTAGTTTCATAGAATAGCCAGGAAAATAAAAGGTCTTTCCCTAAACTGCTCTGATCTGCTTATTTCACTGCTAGAAGCAACCAGGCATGGTCCTGTTGCATGTACAGGACTTAGTGTGTCTGTAGGCAGCACATGCAAATGGTAGAGTCACTGGGCACACAGTTACTTTGTGCTTATGGGCATCAGCTATATACATCTAAAACAGTATGAAATCAGATA
>NC_069510.1:94786263-94906755 GCF_027579735.1 Bombina bombina
CCTCTCATTACCAGTACTGTAACACTGCTCCTCTCATTACCATGAGTGTAACTCTGCTCCTCTCATTACCAAGAGTGTAACTCTGCTCCTCTCATTACAGGAGTGTAACTCTGCTCCTCTCATTACCATGAGTGTAACTCTGCTCCTCTCATTACCAGGAGTGTAACACTGCTCCTCTCATTACCAAGAGTGTAACACTGCTCCTCTCATTACCAAGAGTGTAACACTGCTCCTCTCATTACCAGGAGTGTAATACTGCTTCTCTCATTACCAGGAGTGTAACTCTGCTCCTCTCATTACCAGGAGCGTAACCCTGCTCCTCTAATTACCAGGAGTGTAACACTGCTCCTCTCATTACCAAGAGTGTAACACTGCTCCTCTCATTACCAAGAGTGTAACACTGCTCCTCTCATTACCAGGAGTGTAATACTGCTTCTCTCATTACCAGGAGTGTAACTCTGCTCCTCTCATTACCAGGAGCGTAACCCTGCTCCTCTAATTACCAGGAGTGTAACACTGCTCATCTCATTACCAGGAGTGTAACACTGCTCCTCTCATTGCAGGAGTGTAACACTACTCCTGTATTGAGAGGAGCAGTGTTACGCTCCTGGTAATGAGAGGAGTGTAACACTGCTCCTCTCATTACCAAGAGTGTAACTCTGCTCCTCTCATTACCAGGAGTGTAACTCTGCTCCTCTCATTACCAGGAGTGTAACTCTGCTCCTCTCATTACTAGGAGTGTAACACTGCTCCTCTCATTACCAGGAGTGTAACTCTGCTCCTCTCATTACCAGGAGTGTAACACTGCTCCTCTCATTACCAGGAGTGTAATACTGCTTCTCTCATTACCAAGAGTGTAACACTGCTCCTCTCATTGCAGGAGTGTAACACTACTCCTGTATTGAGATGAGCAGTGTTACACTCCTGGTAATGAGAGGAGCAGAGTTACACTCCTGTTAATGAGAGGAGCAGTGTTACACTCCTGGTAATGAGAGGAGCAGAGTTACACTCCTGGTAATGAGAGAAGCAGTGTTACACTCTTGGTAATGAGAGGAGCAGTGTTACACTCCTGTATTGAAAGGAGCAGTGTTACACTCCTGGTAATGAGAGGAGTGTAACAATGCTCCTCTCATTACCAAGAGTGTAACTCTGCTCCTCTCATTACCAGGAGTGTAACTCTGCTCCTCTCATTACCAGGAGTGTAACACTGCTCCTCTCATTACTAGGAGTGTAACACTGCTCCTCTCATTACCAGGAGTGTAACTCTGCTCCTCTCATTACCAGGAGTGTAACACTGCTCCTCTCATTACCAGGAGTGTAATACTGCTTCTCTCATTACCAAGAGTGTAACACTGCTCCTCTCATTGCAGGAGTGTAACACTACTCCTGTATTGAGAGGAGCAGTGTTACACTCCTGGTAATGAGAGGAGCAGAGTTACACTCCTGTTAATGAGAGGAGCAGTGTTACACTCCTGGTAATGAGAGGAGCAGAGTTACACTCCTGGTAATGAGAGGAGCAGTGTTACACTCCTGGTAATGAGAGGAGCAGTGTTACACTCCTGTATTGAGAGGAGCAGTGTTACACTCCTGGTAATGAGAGGAGTGTAACACTGCTCCTCTCATTACCAAGAGTGTAACTCTGCTCCTCTCATTACCAGGAGTGTAACACTGCTCCTCTCATTACTAGGAATGTAACACTGCTCCTCTCATTACCAGGAGTGTAACTCTGCTCCTCTCATTACCAGGAGTGTAACACTGCTCCTCTCATTACCAGGAGTGTAATACTGCTTCTCTCATAACCAAGAGTGTAACACTGCTCCTCTCATTGCAGGAGTGTAACACTACTCCTGTATTGAGAGGAGCAGTGTTACACTCCTGGTAATGAGAGGAGCAGAGTTACACTCCTGGTAATGAGAGGAGCAGTGTTACACTCCTGGTAATGAGAGGAGCAGTGTTACACTCCTGGTAATGAGAGGAGCAGAGTTACACTCCTGTTAATGAGAGGAGCAGTGTTACACTCCTGGTAATGAGAGGAGCAGTGTTACACTCCTGGTAATGAGAGGAGCAGTGTTACACTCTTGGTAATGAGAGGAGCAGTGTTACACTCCTGTATTGAGAGGAGCAGTGTTACACTCCTGGTAATGAGAGGAGTGTAACACTGCTCCTCTCATTACCAAGAGTGTAACTCTGCTCCTCTCATTACCAGGAGTGTAACTATGCTCCTCTCATTACCAGGAGTGTAACTCTGCTCCTCTCATTACTAGGAGTGTAACACTGCTCCTCTCATTACCAGGAGTGTAACTCTGCTCCTCTCATTACCAGGAGTGTAACACTGCTCCTCTCATTACCAGGAGTGTAATACTGCTTCTCTCATTACCAAGAGTGTAACACTGCTCCTCTCATTGCAGGAGTGTAACACTACTCCTGTATTGAGAGGAGCAGTGTTACACTCCTGGTAATGAGAGGAGCAGAGTTACACTCCTGGTAATGAGAGGAGCAGTGTTACACTCCTGGTAATGAGAGGAGCAGAGTTACACTCCTGGTAATGAGAGGAGCAGTGTTACACTCTTGGCAATGAGAGGAGCAGTGTTACACTCCTGTATTGAGAGGAGCAGTGTTACACTTCTGGTAATGAGAGGAGTGAAACACTGCTCCTCTCATTACCAGGAGTGTAACTCTGCTCCTCTCATTACCAGGAGTGTAACTCTGCTCCTCTCATTACCAGGAGTGTAACACTGCTCCTCTCATTACCAGGAGTGTAACACTGCTCCTCTCATTACCAGGAGTGTAACACTACTCCTCTCATTACCAGGAGTGTAACTCTGCTCCTCTCATTACCAGGAGTGTAACACTGCACCTCTCATTACCAGGAGTGTAACACAGCTCCTCTCATTACCAGGAGTGTAACACTACTCATCTCATTACCAGGAGTGAAATACTGCTTCTCTCATTACCAAGAGTGTAACACTGCTCCTCTCATTACAGGAGTGTAACTCTGCTCCTCTCATTACAGGAGTGTAGCTCTGCTCCTCTCATTACCAGGAGTGTAACTCTGCTCCTCTCATTACCAGGAGTGTAACTCTGCTCCTCTCATTACCAGGAGTGTAACACTGCTCCTCTCATTACCAGTAGTGTAACTCTACTCCTCTCAATACCAGTAGTGTAACTCTACTCCTCTCAATACCAGGAGTGTAACACTGCTCCTCTCATTACCGGGAGTGTAACACCACTCCTCATTACCAGGAGTGTAAATCTGCTCCTCTCATTACCAGGAGTGTAACTCTACTCCTCTCATTACCAGGAGTGTAACTCTACTCCTCTCATTACCAGGAGTGTAATACTGCTCCTCTCATTACAGGAGTGTAACACTGCTCCTCTCATTACAGGAGTGTAACAATGCTCATCTTATTACCAGATGTTTAACACTGCTCCTCTCATTACCAGGAGTGTAACACTGCTCCTCTCATTACCAGGAGTGTAACACTGCTCCTCTCATTACCAGGAGTGTAACTCTGCTCCTCTCATTACCAGGAGTGTAACACTGCACCTCTCATTACCAGGAGTGTAACACTGCTCCTCTCATTACCAGGAGTGTAACACTACTCATCTCATTACCAGGAGTGAAATACTGCTTCTCTCATTACCAAGAGTATAACACTGTTCCTCTCATTACAGGAGTGTAACTCTGCTCCTCTCATTACAGGAGTGTAGCTCTGCTCCTCTCATTACCAGGAGTGTAACTCTGCTCCTCTCATTACCAGGAGTGTAACTCTGCTCCTCTCATTACCAGGAGTGTAACTCTGCTCCTCTCATTACCAGGAGTGTAACACTGCTCCTCTCATTACCAGTAGTGTAACTCTACTCCTCTCAATACCAGTAGTGTAACTCTACTCCTCTCATTACCAGGAGCGTAACCCTGCTCCTCTAATTACCAGGAGTGTAACACTGCTCATCTCATTACCAGGAGTGTAACACTGCTCCTCTCATTGCAGGAGTGTAACACTACTCCTGTATTGAGAGGAGCAGTGTTACACTCCTGGTAATGAGAGGAGCAGAGTTAAACTCCTGGTAATGAGAGGAGCAGTGTTACACTCCTGGTAATGAGAGGAGCAGAGTTACACTCCTGGTAATGAGAGGAGCAGTGTTACACTCTTGGTAATGAGAGGAGCAGTGTTACACTCCTGAATTGAGAGGAGCAGTGTTACACTCCTGGTAATGAGAGGAGTGTAACACTGCTCCTCTCATTACCAAGAGTGTAACTCTGCTCCTCTCATTACCAGGAGTGTAACTCTGCTCCTCTCATTACCAGGAGTGTAACTCTGCTCCTCTCATTACTAGGAGTGTAACACTGCTCCTCTCATTACCAGGAGTGTAACTCTGCTCCTCTCATTACCAGGAGTGTAACACTGCTCCTCTCATTACCAGGAGTGTAACTCTGCTCCTCTCATTACCAGGAGTGTAACACTGCTCCTCTCATTACCAGGAGTGTTTTTTTTTTTTTTGAAAGAAGTTTTATTGATATTTTGTGACAGATACATAAAAAAGAAGAAAAGACATTAAGTTGTTTCATCACAACAAATCCAGCAAAATGATATACATATTTATCTCCATACATATTACACTAATTCCATCAGTTCAGATAACATTTTATCTTAATATGATATCGAGTTTTACCTTTCAAACTATGTTACTAATCTCATCACTCCTTTCCCTTTTTAATTAACAAAGAACAATACATAGGAAGCGAGAGCAACAGCAAATAAGAAGCAAAATATTCAAACTCACTTTCGATCACATGAGTACATAATTACTCTTATCAATATTTCAATATGGCATATATAGTTTTTGACTTAACTCTTATTCAATCAGATATATTCCCCCCAAACCCAAAAAAAAAAAAAAAAAGAGAATAATTAATGTACCCCTCCCACCTTCCCCCCTCTCCCTATAAGACGGCCATCTTTATTCAAATAGCCATTCTCCTCTAAGTCTACAGTTTTCTATGTATACTGTATTATCAAATTTTTTAATTATTCGTTTCTGTTCTTCTAAATCTTGGGTTTTAACCCACCTTCCCCATTTATCAAAGAAGCGGGTGATATTAGTTTCTATATGGAACAAAGTATCTTGAAGTTCTATCAAGAATTGGTGATGAATATTTTCCTTAATCGCTATTAGAGTTGTAATTTTATCTTTCTTCCACCCTTTTAATATAAGATTCCTTGTTATTAGAATCACTAGTGTTATAAATTTTCTACATGATAAATGTTCTTTCTTATAGTGGAAAAAGATAACCTGATCTGCTTGTAGCCTAATTTGGGTCTCATATATCATGCCTAGCCAATAGTTTATTTCCTCCCATAATTTTTGTATTCTTGGGCATGACCAGAAACTATGTAGCAAGTTTGTACTTTGTTGCTTACATTTTATACATAATGCTGCCTCTCCGGTACCACCCCACTTGGCGATTTTCTCAGGAGTAATATACACCATCCACATTATCTTAGTATGTTGTTCCCTCATAGGGATAGCTAGCGATGCTTCTTCTACCCTTTCTATGCTTTTCAACATTATCTGTGTACTAAGATTCTTGAAAAATACATCTCTCCATTTTGCGACCCCTAGTTCAATATGCTGTTTGTACTTTCTGTTATTTATTATATTATAGAGAAGTGAGATAGAGTATTTACCCTGTTTGATTAAATTAATAACCGGGATTAGTGCTGTAAGCTCCCAGTTGTTCCCCTGCAATTGAATTAGTTTCAGACAGTAATGTCTGACTTGTAGGAAAAAGAAGAGGTGTCTATCTGCCAGACTATATCTATTCTTAATTACTTCGAATTCTTCAACCTTCATTGCCTCTTGGTTAGTTTTAACTAATTGTATAGGTTTGGATAATCCCTTTTCTCTCCAGCGTGTGAAGATTCCTGAAAGAAGCCCCTGTTTAAACCCTGGATTACCCTCTATGGACAGAAATTTAGTAGCAAAGGGCTTTAGGCCTAAAAATTTGCATGTCCTATGCCAGGCCACTATTGTATCTTTAAAGAAGTCTATTTTTTTAACATACTCTGGGAGATTTTTAATTTCTAAATGAAGAACATTTTTTAAGCAGAACGGTTTTATTAAGCCGTTTTCTATGTCTAAGAGGGTGAAATGATTACTCTCCAAGAGCCAGTCTAAGGCAATCTTCGTAACCGCCACTAAATTATATATTTCAATATTAGGGAGCCCTAAGCCTAGGTATTCTTTTTTAAGGACTAGTTTTTGATAACTAATCCTGGGTTTCTTACCCATCCATATATAATCTTTGATCGCGGAATTGATTATCTTAATCTCCTGTTTTTTAATTAAGAAAGGTATATTCTGAAACAAATATAACAGCCTTGGAAGTGCAATCATCTTTAACAAGTTAATTTTGCCGGAGATCGAGAGTGGGAGAGATTTCCATCTTTTGAGGGTTTCAGAAAATTGTCTTGCACCGTTACAGAAATTTAAAGAGTACCATTCCATAGGGTTATTGGAGATCTTAATCCCCAGGTAAGTAATATGTTTACTTACTTCCCTGAAGATCTTATCTTGTGATGTCTGGTTTTTTTGTAACCACATAACTTCAGATTTGTTTCTATTAATATTGTACCCTGAAAAGGAACCAAAGTTATCAATGATTTGACAAATTTGGTTGAAGCTCTCACAAGACTTTCTAGAAAATACCAGAAGATCATCAGCATATACAGCTAGTTGCACATTCTTACCTCCTACCTCTATCCCTTGAATCTTATTCCTCAGGGCAATCAGTAAAGGTTCTAGGGCTAAATTAAAAATTAGGGGGGACAGAGGGCAGCCCTGTCTTGTCCCTCTTAAAAGAGGGAAATAAGATGTTTTATTGTTATTTATAACAATTGCTGCCCTGGACTCCCTATACAGCATCTGAATTGTGTTGAGGCATTCCCCTTCATACCCAAATTTTTTAAGAGCGGTGACAAGATGGTCCCATGCAACTGAATTGAAGGCTTTGCTTGCATCCAGTGATATTATTGCAATATCTTCTTTATTTGGTTTCTTGTTATGTTTATTCTTATACCAGTGGTCTATAATTGTTAGGAAGACCTTCCTTAAATTAGTGTTTGAGGATCTTCCCTTCATAAATCCTGTTTGATCAGAATGTATTATAGTATCAAGTGACTCTTGCATCCTTTTAGCTAATATACTGGTTAATATCTTATAGTCCATGTTCAAAAGTGAGATGGGCCTATAAGAATCAATTGACTGTGGGTCCTTTCCTGGTTTTGGTATTACAATTATTGTGGACTCATTGAAGTCTGCTAATGGTTTTAACTGACCATTCCAAAATTTATTCATTAGGATAGTTAAGATTGGAGTTATTTCATCATTCAGAATTTTATAAAACTCAGATGGGATGCCATCTGGGCCTGCTGCTTTATTGTTCGCCATTGCTTTAATTGTCTGACTTATTTCTATTTCTGTAATAGGTTTATTAATACTATTTAACTGACTGCTCTCCAAACAAGGATTTGTTAGTGAAGCCCAGAATTTTTCCTTTTTATCTAGATTTATGGGTTGTGTTGAGTATAATTCTGAGAAATAATCGAGGAAAGCTTTTTGTATGTCTTCGGTGTTTGTCCATGTTTGATCTTTATGTTTAATTTTAGTTATGAAGTTTTTAGTCTTATGATTTTTATCTATACGGGCTAAGAAGCTGCCTACCTTATTCCCATACCTGTAAAACTGTGTACAAGTTTTTATATTCTCTTTGATTTCATTTTGTAATAAGTAATCATCTCTATTTTTTTTAGCCTGTAAATATTTCTGCCAGTTAACCATATTTTTTTCCTGTATGTAGTTAGAATATTTATTGATTAAACAATTAGTTACCTGTTGTCTTTGTAAATTAATTTTTTTCTTTAATCGTATTAGGTATGTTGTAATCTCCCCTCTAAGCACTGCTTTGGCCGCATTCCAGAATATATGGGTTTTGTCTAAAAAGCCTTCATTAAATCGTTTATAATCAGCCCACTTCTCTTTTAAAAACATTATAAATCTAGTGTTTTTTATCAGATATTTCGGGGAAAAAAATTGGTTACTTTTCCTATCTTTCTTCTTAAGATTCATCACAATTACAATAGGGGCATGGTCTGAGATTGTTATCATATCTATAAATATTTCTTGTATTGCGGCAAGTGATTTCTCTGAGATCAGAAAATAATCTATCCTAGATAGAGTTTTTTTAGATTTTGAGCAACATGTATATTCCCTGTTTTCTGGATGTATAACTCTAAAGCCGTCTAAAATTTTTAGATCTTGCTGAAATTTCTTTATTATATTAGATTCTCTCTTTCTCTTAGCTATAGTCGTTTTGTCCAGTGTCTTCTCCCCAGTTTGCGTTATACTATCTCTACATCTATCTAGTATGCTATTTGGAGCAATATTAAAATCTCCTCCTATGATTAGTGTGTTGCCAGAATATTTAAGTAATTTATCCCTCAGTATCTGCCAGAATCTTATATCTTCCTCATTTGGGCCGTATACGTTACATATAACAAATTTTTTTTCCTCTACTACCACTTCCATTATGATGTATCTACCTTCCTCATCTCGGATTAAGTTATCTATTTTGTATTCTAGGTTTTTACTAAATAATATAGCTACTCCTTTCTTCCTTTGATATCCTGAGGTAAATATAACCTCTTTAACCCATCCTCCTTTTAATTTAGCCGCCTCTTCTCCCTTTAAATGAGTTTCCTGTAAGAGTAATATTTGAGTTCCCAGTTTTTTTGCGTACCTTAAAATGGCTTTGCGTTTGATGGGTGATGTAATTCCATCTACGTTCCATGAAACGATTTTCAAACTCATTTTTCCATTTTACTTAAGGTAAGGAAAAAAGATTGGGAAATAGAAGGAGGGGAAGAAGCCCACATAGCCGGGAGAGGAAGAGAGAGGGGGAGGGGGGAGAGGAAAAAAAAAAAAAAAAAACCCTGCATAAATTCAATATTTTAATTCTTATACATTTGAGTTTCCTTAAAATAACTTTAACTGTAGCCCCCCAATAAAAACACACCCTCAGGCTATTTAAGTTTATAGCCATTATTTCACTGTGAGAACCTATTAGACCTACAATAATCTTCCTACCTCTCCAAATTATCTCTATTATTTTCTAAGAATTTATTAACTTCCTCACTATCAGTAAAAATTTTGTTTCCTTGCCTAGTTTGAATGCTAAGTCTAGCTGGGTACAGGAGTCTGGCTCTATATCCCTCCTGGATCAATTTCGTACATATCGGAGCTAGTGTGCGCATTTTATTTGATGTTTCATATGAAAAATCATTAAATAGCAAAATTTTCTTTCCTTTATAGTTAATTTCGCCATTTGCCTTTCTATAGGCATTCATAATTTGGATCTTTCCTTGGAAATTTAATAATTTCATAATAATCGGTCTGTTCCCTTTGTTTCTCCCTTCCTCATTCCTCTCTGGGCCTATCCTATGAATTTGTTCGATCACTATATTGTGATCTTCTGCTCTAATCTTTAATAGTCCCATTAGTTCTACTTCAACAAATTTTTTAAGGTCTTTTTCTTGTATTTCTTCCGTTAAGCCAATGAGGCGTAAGTTATTTCTCCTGGCTCTATTTTCTATGTCCTCTATTTTATTTTTCATACTTTCGATTTGAATGGACATAGTATGAAAAGCCTGTTCCCTCTGTATAGCCCCATCTTCAATGTCTGAGATTCTTTGCTCTACATTATTTAGTCTGCTTGCAAACTGTTTGATCTCTAATGTTAGAGTGGAGATATTATTTTGTATCATCTCAAATTTAGGTGTAAATAATGCGTCCAATTGTTTTATTAACTCTTCATTACTCGAGTTCTGACTAAGACTTGTTTCAAGTGCTCCCCCATGGGGTTCTAATGAGATTCTACTCCCCTTTCTTTCCTGGTTTTTGTTTCTAGAGGACATATTTGGTGAGGTAGTTTTACTTTTATTTAAGTATTTTTCCATATATACATCTAAAACTGAGTAACAGAATTATAGTGATTTGTATTTACTAGTGACTCATACATTTTAACTATTCTCTTCTCTCTCCCTTTCCCCTAGTTCTTCTTTTCCTCTCTTTTGGAGAGGCAAAAAAAAAATAAAAAAAGAACAAAGTGCACTTTCCTATCTCACAGTGTCATCAGCAGCTTAAGTGCTTTAATTATTCACAGACCCTCTTGGTCAAAAACACAAAACAAAAAAAAACAAAAAAAAACAAAAAGTTTTAATTTAACCAGTGTGTTCACTATTTCTAGTGTTAGCGTAATCTAACTCTACTTTCCTCGTGTGTTCCCCTTTCCTTCTTTCTTCTTCTTTCCCCCTTTCTTCTACCCCCCTTTTTTTTTTTTTTTTTTTTCCCCCCTTAAACCTTGTGTATAAAGTGTAAAAGATTACTCTATCTTAAATTTCAATACAGAAATAATACTCTCAATATGTATCTATTAGGTCTTTTTGGTATTATATCCTTTAACCTCTCTGTTGTTTTACTAAAAATTCCCCTTGTAGTCTTATCTCCGGCTGAGCAGTAAGTTTAAACCTTCCCGCACTCCATCTATACTTTGCTCACCCTCCCACAGTGCAGGGTTTAATATAAGTCACCTTATATAATAGTTTGACCACTCCTATGTTTTGGGGATCCACATGTATTCTTACTAATACAAAGCCTTTTTGCTTATGGTAGATTCACATATATTTTCAAGGTTTTATCTCACATTTATCCACCTAGCTTAGTAGTAGGTTCTATTTCAATGTCTTATCATTAATCTCCCCGTCTATATCAATATTGAACAGCAATAATATCATATGTGAGCTATACACAGTATTTCAGTTATTCTCCAAGTCATGCCATCATTATCAGTAATATTCATCAACACTGCCACAAATAAATTATATGCATTATTACAGTTAATCACTGCATCCTCAGTATCTATCTTGCAGAGTTCTCTTAAAGTCCTTACAGCTTTAAGGTTCTTTTAAAGTCCTTGGGTGTATCTTAGGCCTTTTGCCCGGCTCTTCTCTGACATCCCTTTACTTATGGAGTGTTTTTAAATGCTTATCCCAGCCGCAGTCTCTGCTTTGCTTAATCCCTGGTTTCTTAAGGATGTTGTACAATGTGTGCAAAGCTATTGTACAGAGTCTTTCACTATGCATGGCAACGGGTCAGGGGGGGGGGAGAAGACAGTTTTTGCCAGGTCCTACTTTCGCAGGAACCCCTTAATGCTTTAACTGTGGGTATGTACCTGGCCCTCCCCCCCCTCTCTCTACCCAGATTTCCAAACAGGCCCAGGAGACATAGAAGCAGGATCCAAAAGCAAACTAACAGTTAATAGGTTTTCACTTATCTTATTCGTGGGGTGATTTCAGCCTCTGTCGCTCTCTGAAGCCACAAGCTCTCTCCTCCTTAGTTTCCCTTTTGCAATAGGGACTTGACGGTAGGCACAGTTGATATTTACACTCCGGTTCCCGTGGGACCTTCTGTGCCGGTGACTCGATTGTCTTGCCACCTTGCTGTTTTCTCCAGGAGCGGGGTCCTGATGCCTGGGCGCTCTCACCGCTACTGCCGCTCGCCACTCCCTTCGTGGGTCCCCGCGGCTAGCGTGTGCCTCCCGGTGATCAGACAGCTACCTCCTCAGCGAGTTCTCACAGCCTGGATCAGGCCAGCTGTCGGTAGCCTCCGGTCTCCGTTTTGGCCTTTGCGAATCCTGGACGGGATTAGTTTCACCCGCCTATAGGCACTCAGCTTCTCGGTATTGCCTCAGGCCTCCAGATACAGACAGCGTTCTCCACACGCGACTGTGCACCTAGCCCCTCCTACCGATTACCAGGAGTGTAATACTGCTTCTCTCATTACCAAGAGTGTAACACTGCTCCTCTCATTGCAGAAGTGTAACACTACTCCTGTATTGAGAGGAACAGTGTTACACTCCTGGTAATGAGAGGAGCAGAGTTACACTCCTGTTAATGACAGGAGCAGTGTTACACTCCTGGTAATGAGAGGAGCAGAGTTACACTCCTGGTAATGAGAGGAGCAGTGTTACACTCTTGGTAATGAGAGGAGCAGTGTTACACTCCTGTATTGAGAGGAGCAGTGTTACACTCCTGGTAATGAGAGGAGTGTAAAACACTGCTCCTCTCATTACCAAGAGTGTAACTCTGCTCCTCTCATTACCAGGAGTGTAACACTGCTCCTCTCATTACCAGGAGTGTAACTCTGCTCCTCTCATTACTAGGAGTGTAACACTGCTCCTCTCATTACCAGGAGTGTAACTCTGCTCCTCTCATTACCAGGAGTGTAACACTGCTCCTCTCATTACCAGGAGTGTAATACTGCTTCTCTCATTACCAAGAGTGTAACACTGCTCCTCTCATTGCAGGAGTGTAACACTACTCCTGTATTGAGAGGAGCAGAGTTACACTCCTGGTAATGAGAGGAGCAGAGTTACACTCCTGGTAATGAGAGGAGCAGTGTTACACTCCTTGTAATGAGAGGAGCAGAGTTACACTCCTGGTAATGAGAGGAGCAGTGTTACACTCTTGGCAATGAGAGGAGCAGTGTTACACTCCTGTATTGAGAGGAGCAGTGTTACACTCCTGGTAATGAGAGGAGTGAAACACTGCTCCTCTCATTACCAGGAGTGTAACTCTGCTCCTCTCATTACCAGGAGTATAACTCTGCTCCTCTCATTACCAGGAGTGTAACACTACTCCTCTCATTACTAGGAGTGTAACTCTGCTCCTCTCATTACCAGGAGTGTAACTCTGCTCCTCTCATTACCAGGAGTGTAACTCTGCTCCTCTCATTACCAGGAGTGTAACACTGCTCCTCTCATTACCAGTAGTGTAACTCTACTCCTCTCAATACCAGTAGTGTAACTCTACTCCTCTCAATACCAGGAGTGTAACACTGCTCCTCTTATTACCGGGAGTGTAACACCACTCCTCATTACCAGGAGTGTAAATCTGCTCCTCTCATTACCAGGAGTGTAACTCTACTCCTCTCATTACCAGGAGTGTAACTCTGCTCCTCTCATTACCAGGAGTGTAACTCTGCTCCTCTCATTACTAGGAGTGTAACACTGCTCCTCTCATTACCAGGAGTGTAACTCTGCTCCTCTCATTACCAGGAGTGTAACACTGCTCCTCTCATTACCAGGAGTGTAATACTGCTTCTCTCATTACCAAGAGTGTAACACTGCTCCTCTCATTGCAGGAGTGTAACACTACTCCTGTATTGAGAGGAGCAGAGTTACACTCCTGGTAATGAGAGGAGCAGAGTTACACTCCTGGTAATGAGAGGAGCAGTGTTACACTCCTTGTAATGAGAGGAGCAGAGTTACACTCCTGGTAATGAGAGGAGCAGTGTTACACTCTTGGCAATGAGAGGAGCAGTGTTACACTCCTGTATTGAGAGGAGCAGTGTTACACTCCTGGTAATGAGAGGAGTGAAACACTGCTCCTCTCATTACCAGGAGTGTAACTCTGCTCCTCTCATTACCAGGAGTATAACTCTGCTCCTCTCATTACCAGGAGTGTAACACTACTCCTCTCATTACTAGGAGTGTAACACTGCTCTTCTCATTACCAGGAGTGAAACACTGCTCCTCTCATTACCAGGAGTGTAACTCTGCTCCTCTCATTACGAGAAGTGTATCACTGCACCTCTCATTACCAGGAGTGTAACACTGCTCCTCTCATTACCAGGAGTGTAACACTACTCATCTCATTACCAGGAGTGAAATACTGCTTCTCTCATTACCAAGAGTGTAACACTGCACCTCTCATTACAGGAGTGTAACTCTGCTCCTCTCATTACAGGAGTGTAGCTCTGCTCCTCTCATTACCAGGAGTGTAACTCTGCTCCTCTCATTACCAGGAGTGTAACTCTGCTCCTCTCATTACCAGGAGTGTAACACTGCTCCTCTCATTACCAGTAGTGTAACTCTACTCCTCTCAATACCAGTAGTGTAACTCTACTCCTCTCAATACCAGGAGTGTAACACTGCTCCTCTCATTACCGGGAGTGTAACACCACTCCTCATTACCAGGAGTGTAAATCTGCTCCTCTCATTAAAAGGAGTGTAACTCTACTCCTCTCATTACCAGGAGTGTAACTCTACTCCTCTCATTACCAGGAGTGTAATACTGCTCCTCTCATTACAGGAGTGTAACACTGCTCCTCTCATTACAGGAGTGTAACAATGCTCATCTTATTACCAGATGTTTAACACTGCTACTCTCATTACCAGGAGTGTAACACTGCTCCTCTCATTACCAGTGTAACTCTGCTCCTCTCATTACCAGGAGTGTAACACTGCACCTCTCATTACCAGGAGTGTAACACTGCTCCTCTCATTACCAGGAGTGTAACACTACTCATCTCATTACCAGGAGTGAAATACTGCTTCTCTCATTACCAAGAGTATAACACTGCTCCTCTCATTACAGGAGTGTAACTCTGCTCCTCTCATTACAGGAGTGTAGCTCTGCTCCTCTCATTACCAGGAGTGTAACTCTGCTCCTCTCATTACCAGGAGTGTAACTCTGCTCCTCTCATTACCAGGAGTGTAACTCTGCTCCTCTCATTACCAGGAGTGTAACACTGCTCCTCTCATTACCAGTAGTGTAACTCTACTCCTCTCAATACCAGTAGCGTAACTCTACTCCTCTCATTACCAGGAGTGTAACACTGCTCCTCTTATTACCGGGAGTGTAACACCACTCCTCATTACCAGGAGTGTAAATCTACTCCTCTCATTACCAGGAGTGTAACTCTACTCCTCTCATTACCAGGAGTGTAACCTTACTCCTCTCATTACCAGGAGTGTAATACTGCTCCTCTCATTACAGGAGTGTAACACTGCTCCTCTCATTACAGGAGTGTAACACTG
Source organism: Bombina bombina (assembly GCF_027579735.1). Classification (NCBI taxonomy): domain Eukaryota; kingdom Metazoa; phylum Chordata; class Amphibia; order Anura; family Bombinatoridae; genus Bombina; species Bombina bombina. Next base: position 94,801,202 of record NC_069510.1, read on the forward strand.
CTCATCTTATTACCAGATGTTTAACACTGCTCCTCTCATTACCAGGAGTGTAACAATGCTCATCTTATTACCAGGAGTGTAACACTGCTCCTCCTCTCATTACCTGGAGTGTAACACTGCTCCTCCTCTCATTACCAGGAATGTAACACTGCTCCTCCTCTCATTACCAGGAGTGTAACATTGCTCCTCCTCTCATTACCAGGAGTGTATAACACTGCTCATCTCATTTCCAGGAGTGTAACACTGCTCATCTCATTACCAGGAGTGTAACACTGCTCCTCTCATTACCAGGAGTGTAACACTAGTCATCTCATTTCCAGGAGTGTAACACTGCTCCTCTCATTACTAGGAGTGTAACACTAGTCATCTCATTTCCAGGAGTGTAACACTGCTCATCTCATTACCAGGAGTGTAACACTGCTCCTCTCATTACCAGGAGTGTGACACTGCTCCTCCTCATTACCAGGAGTGTAACACTGCTCATCTCATTACCAGGAGTGTACCACTGCTCCTCTCATTACCAGGAGTGTAACACTGCTAATTTTATTACCGGGAGTGTAACACTACCCCTCTCATTACCAGGGGTGTAACGCTGCTGCTCTCATTACCAGGAGTGTAACACTGATCCTCTCATTACCAGGAGTGTAACACTACTCCTCTCTTTTCCAAGAGTGTAACACTGCTCCTCTCATTACAGGAGTATAACATTACTGCTCTCATTAAAAGGAGTGTACCACTTCTCCTCATTACCAGGAGTGTAACACTGCTCCTCTCAGGACCAGGAGTGTAACACTGCTCCTCTCATTACCAGGAGTGTAACACTGCTCTTCTCATTACCAGGAGTGCAACACTGCTCCTCTCATTAACAAGAGTGTAACACTGCTCCTCTCATTACCAGGAGTGTAACACTGCTCTTCTCATTACCAGGAGTGCAACACTGCTCCTCTCATTACCAAGAGTGTAACACTGCTCCTCTCATTACAGGAGTGTAACACTGCTCCTCTCATTACCAGGAGTGTAACTCTTCTCCTCTCATTACCAGGAGTGTAACACTGCTCCTCTGATTACCAGGAGTGTAACTCTGCTCCTCTCATTACCAGGAGTGTAACTCTGCTCCTCTCATTACCAAGAGTGTAACACTGCTCCTCTCATTACAGGAGTGTAACACTGCTCCTCTCATTACCAGGAGTGTAACACTGCTCCTCTCATTACCAGGAGTGTAACTCTGCTCCTCTCATTACCAGGAGTGTAATACTGCTCCTCCTCTCATTACCAGGAGTGTAACACTGCTCCTCCTCTCATTACCAGGAGTGTAAACACTGCTCATCTCATTTCCAGGAGTGTAACACTGCTCCTCTCGTTATCAGGAGTGTAACACTGCTCCTATCATTACCAGGAGTGTAACACTGCTCATCTCATTACCAGGAGTGTAACACAGCTCCTCTCATTTCCAGAAGTGTAACTCTTCTCCCCTCATTACCAGGAGTGTATTGCTGCTCCTCTCATTACCAGGAGTGTAACACTACTCCTCTCATTACCAGGAGTGTAACACTGCTCATCTCATTAACAGGCATGTAATACTGCTCATCTCATTACCAGGAGTGCAACTCTGCTACTCTCGTTAACAGGAGTGTAACACTGCTCCTCTCATTACCAGGAGTGTAACACTGCTCATCTCATTTCCAGGAGTGTAACACTGCTCCTCTCATTAATAGGAGTGTAACACTGCTCATCTCATTACCAGGAGTGTAACACTGCTCCTCTCATTAACAGGAGTGTAACACTGCTCCTCCTCATTACCAGGAGTTTAACACTGCTCATCTCATTACCAGGAGTGAACCACTGCTCCTCTCATTACCAGTAGTGTAACACTGCTAATTTTATTACCGGGAGTGTAACACTACTCCTCTCATTACCAGGGGTGTAACGCTGCTGCTCTCATTACCAGGAGTGTAACACTGATGCTCTCCTTACCAGGAGTGTAACACTACTTCTCTCTTTTCCAAGAGTGTAACACTGCTCCTCTCATTACAGGAGTATAACACTACTGCTCTCATTAACAGGAGTGTACCACTGCTCCTCATTACCAGGAGTGTAACACTGCTCCTCGCAGGACCAGGAGTGTAACACTGCTCCTCTCATTACCAGGAGTGTATCTCTGCTCCTCTCATTACCAGGAGTGTAACACTGCTCTTCTCATTACCAGGAGTGCAACAATGCTCCTCTCATTACCAAGAGTGTAACACTGCTCCTCTCATTACAGGAGTATAACATTACTGCTCTCATTAAAAGGAGTGTACCACTTCTCCTCATTACCAGGAGTGTAACACTGCTCCTCTCAGGACCAGGAGTGTAACACTGCTCCTCTCATTACCAGGAGTGTAACACTGCTCTTCTCATTACCAGGAGTGCAACACTGCTCCTCTCATTAACAAGAGTGTAACACTGCTCCTCTCATTACCAGGAGTGTAACACTGCTCTTCTCATTACCAGGAGTGCAACACTGCTCCTCTCATTACCAAGAGTGTAACACTGCTCCTCTCATTACAGGAGTGTAACACTGCTCCTCTCATTACCAGGAGTGTAACTCTGCTCCTCTCATTACCAGGAGTGTAACACTGCTCCTCTGATTACCAGGAGTGTAACTCTGCTCCTCTCATTACCAGGAGTGTAACTCTGCTCCTCTCATTACCAAGAGTGTAACACTGCTCCTCTCATTACAGGAGTGTAACACTGCTCCTCTCATTACCAGGAGTGTAACACTGCTCCTCTCATTACCAGGAGTGTAACTCTGCTCCTCTCATTACCAGGAGTGTAATACTGCTCCTCCTCTCATTACCAGGAGTGTAACACTGCTCCTCCTCTCATTACCAGGAGTGTAAACACTGCTCATCTCATTTCCAGGAGTGTAACACTGCTCCTCTCGTTATCAGGAGTGTAACACTGCTCCTATCATTACCAGGAGTGTAACACTGCTCATCTCATTACCAGGAGTGTAACACAGCTCCTCTCATTTCCAGAAGTGTAACTCTTCTCCCCTCATTACCAGGAGTGTATTGCTGCTCCTCTCATTACCAGGAGTGTAACACTACTCCTCTCATTACCAAGAGTGTAACACTGCTCATCTCATTAACAGGCATGTAATACTGCTCATCTCATTACCAGGAGTGCAACTCTGCTACTCTCGTTAACAGGAGTGTAACACTGCTCCTCTCATTACCAGGAGTGTAACACTACTCATCTCATTTCCAGGAGTGTAACACTGCTCCTCTCATTAATAGGAGTGTAACACTGCTCATCTCATTACCAGGAGTGTAACACTGCTCCTCTCATTAACAGGAGTGTAACACTGCTCCTCCTCATTACCAGGAGTTTAACACTGCTCATCTCATTACCAGGAGTGAACCACTGCTCCTCTCATTACCAGTAGTGTAACACTGCTAATTTTATTACCGGGAGTGTAACACTACTCCTCTCATTACCAGGGGTGTAACGCTGCTGCTCTCATTACCAGGAGTGTAACACTGATGCTCTCCTTACCAGGAGTGTAACACTGCTTCTCTCTTTTCCAAGAGTGTAACACTGCTCCTCTCATTACAGGAGTATAACACTACTGCTCTCATTAACAGGAGTGTACCACTGCTCCTCATTACCAGGAGTGTAACACTGCTCCTCGCAGGACCAGGAGTGTAACACTGCTCCTCTCATTACCAGGAGTGTATCTCTGCTCCTCTCATTACCAGGAGTGTAACACTGCTCTTCTCATTACCAGGAGTGCAACAATGCTCCTCTCATTACCAAGAGTGTAACACTGCTCCTCTCATTACCAGGGGTGTAACACTGCTCTTCTCATTACCAGGAGTGCAACACTGCTCCTCTCATTACCAAGAGTGTAACACTGCTCCTCTCATTACAGGAGTGTAACACTGCTCCTCTCATTACCAGGAGTGTAACACTGCTCCTCTCATTACCAGGAGTGTAACTCTGCTCCTCTCATTACCAGGAGTGTAACTCTGTTCCTCTCATTACCAAGAGTGTAACACTACTCCTCTCATTACAGGAGTGTAACACTGCTCCTCTCATTACCAGGAGTGTAACACTGCTCCTCTCATTACCAGGAGTGTAACTCTGCTCCTCTCATTACCAGGAGTGTAACACTGCTCCTCTCATTACCAGGAGTGTAACACTGCTCCTCTCATTACCAGAAGTGTAACACTGCTCCTCCTCTCATTACCTGGAGTGTAACACTGCTCCTCCTCTCATTACCAGGAGTGTAACACTGCTCCTCCTCTCATTACCAGGAGTGTATAACACTGCTCATCTCATTTCCAGGAGTGTAACACTGTTCCTCTCATTATCAGGAGTGTAACACTGCTCCTCTCATTACCAGGAGTGTAACACTGCTCATCTCATTACCAGGAGTATAACACAGCGCCTCTCATTTCCAGAAGTGTAACTGTTCTCCCCTCATTATCAGGAGTGTATTACTGCTCCTCTCATTACCAGGAAGGTAACACTGCTCATCTCATTAACAGGCATGTAATACTGCTCATCTCATTACCAGGAGTGTAACTCTGCTTCTCTCGTTAACAGGAGTGTAACACTGCTCTTCTCATTACTAGGAGTGTAACACTGCTTCTCATTATCAGGAGTGTAACACAGCTCCTCTCATTACCAAGAGTGTAACACTACTACTCTCATTACCAGGAGTGTAGCACTGCTCCTCTCATTACCAGGAGTGTAACACTGCTCGTCAATACCAGGAGTGTAACACTGCTCATCTCATTGACAGGCGTGTAATACTGGTAATCTCATTACCAGGAGTCTAACTCTGCTCCTCTTGTTACCAGGAGTGTAACACTACTCTTCTCATTACCAGGAGTGTAACACTGCTCCTCATTACCAAGAGTGTAACACTACTCCTCTCATTACCAGGAGTGCAACATTGCTCATCTCATTACCAGGAGTGTAGCACTGCTCCTCTTATTACAAGGAGTATAACACTGATCCTGTCATTACCAGGAGTGTAACACTACTCCTCTCATTTCCAGGAGTGTAACTCTGCTCCTCTTTTTTCCAGGAGTGTAATACTGCTCATCTCATTTCCAGGAGTGTAACACTGCTCATCATTACCAGGAGTGTAATACGGCTCCTCTCATTACCAGGAGTGTAACACTGCTCCTCTCATTACTAGGGGTGTAACATTGCTCATCTCATTACCAGGAGTGCAACACTGCTCCTCTCATTACCAGGAGTGTAACACTGCTCCTCTCATTTCCAGGAGTGTAACTCTGCTCCTCTCATTACCAGGAGTGTAACTCTACTCCTCTCATTACCAGGGGTGTAACATTGCTCATCTCATTACCAGGTGTGCAACAATGCTCCTCTCATTACGAGGAGTGTAACACTGCTCCTCTCATTTCCAGGAGTGTAACTCTGTTCCTCTCATTAGCTGTAGTGTAACACTGCTCCTCTCATTACCAGGAGTGTAACACTGCTCATCTCATTACTAGAAGTGTAACACTGTTCCTCATTACCAGGAGTGTAACACTGCTCCTCATTACCAGGAGTGTAGCACTCCTCCTCATTACCAGGAGTATAACACTGCTCCTCTCATTACCAGAAGTGTAACACTACTCCTCCTCTCATTACCAGGAGTGTAACAACACTCCTCTCATTACCAGAAGTGTAACACTGCTCCTCTCATTACCAGGAGTTTAACACAGCTCCTCTCATTACCAAGCGTGTAACACTGCTCCTCACATTACCAGGAGTGTAACACTGCTCATCTTATTTCCAGGAGTGTACCATTGCTCCTCTCATTAGCAGGAGTGTAACACTGCTAATTTTATTACCGGGAGTGTAACACTACTCCTCTCATTACCAGGGGTGTAACGCTGCTGCTCTCATTACTAGGAGTGTAACACTGATCCTCTCATTACCAGGAGTGTAACACTGCTCCTCTCATTACCTGGAGTGTAACACTGCTCCTCCTCTCATTACCAGGAGTGTAACACTGCTCCTTCTCTCATTACCAGGAGTGTAACACTGCTCCTCCTCTCATTACCAGGAGTGTAACACTGCTCCTCCTCTCATTACCAGGAGTGTAACACTGCTCCTCCTCTCATTACCAGGAGTGTATAACACTGCTCATCTCATTTCCAGGAGTGTAACACTGTTCCTCTCATTATCAGGAGTGTAACACTGCTCCTCTCATTACCAGGAGTGTAACACTACTCATCTCATTTCCAGGAGTGTAACACAGCTCCTCCTCTCATTACCAGGAGTGTAACACTGCTCATCTCATTACCAGGATTGTAACACAGCTCCTCTCATTTCCAGAAGTGTAACTCTTCTCCTCTCATTACCAGAAGTGTAACACTACTCCTCCTCTCATTACCAGGAGTGTAACACCGCTCCTCTCATTACCAGAAGTGTAACACTGCTCCTCTCATTACCAAGCGTGTAACACTGCTCCTCACATTACCAGGAGTGTAACACAGCTCCTCTCATTACCAGGAGTGTAACACTGCTTATCTCATTAACAGGCGTGTAATACTGCTCATCTCATTACCAGGAGTGTAACACAGCTCCTCTCATTACCAGGAGTGTAATGCTGCTCCTCTCGTTACCAGGAAGGTAACACTGCTCCTCTCATTACCAGGAGTGTAACACTGCTTATCTCATTAACAGGCGTGTAATACTGCTCATCTCATTACCAGGAGTGTAACACAGCTCCTCTCATTACCAGGAGTGTAATGCTGCTCCTCTCGTTACCAGGAAGGTAACACTGCTCATCTCATTACCAGGAGTATAACACAGCGCCTCTCATTTCCAGAAGTGTAACTCTTCTCCCCTCATTATAAGGAGTGTATTACTGCTCCTCTCATTACCAGGAAGGTAACACTGCTCCTCTCATTACCAGGAGTGTAACACTGCTCATCTCATTAACAGGCATGTAATACTGCTCATCTCATTACCAGGAGTGTAACTCTGCTCTTCTCATTACTAGGAGTGTAACACTGCTTCTCATTATCAGGAGTGTAACACAGCTCCTCTCATTACCAAGAGTGTAACACTACTACTCTCATTACCAGGAGTGTAGCACTGCTCCTCTCATTACCAGGAGTGTAACACTGCTCGTCAATACCAGGAGTGTAACACTGCTCATCTCATTGACAGGCGTGTAATACTGGTAATCTCATTACCAGGAGTCTAACTCTGCTCCTCTTGTTACCAGGAGTGTAACACTACTCTTCTCATTACCAGGAGTGTAACACTGCTCCTCATTACCAAGAGTGTAACACTACTCCTCTCATTACCAGGAGTGCAACATTGCTCATCTCATTACCAGGAGTGTAGCACTGCTCCTCTTATTACAAGGAGTATAACACTGATCCTGTCATTACCAGGAGTGTAACACTACTCCTCTCATTTCCAGGAGTGTAACTCTGCTCCTCTTTTTTCCAGGAGTGTAATACTGCTCATCTCATTTCCAGGAGTGTAACACTGCTCATCATTACCAGGAGTGTAAAACGGCTCCTCTCATTACCAGGAGTGTAACACTGCTCCTCTCATTACTTGGGGTGTAACATTGCTCATCTCATTACCAGGAGTTCAACACTGCTCCTCTCATTACCAGGAGTGTAACACTGCTCCTCTCATTTCCAGGAGTGTAACTCTGCTCCTCTCATTACCAGGAGTGTAACTCTACTCCTCTCATTACCAGGGGTATAACATTGCTCATCTCATTACCAGGTGTGCAACAATGCTCCTCTCATTACGAGGAGTGTAACACTGCTCCTCTCATTTCCAGGAGTGTAACTCTGTTCCTCTCATTAGCTGTAGTGTAACACTGCTCCTCTCATTACCAGGAGTGTAACAATGCTCCTCTCTTTACCAGGATTGTAACACTGCTCCTCTCATTACCAGGAGTGTAACACTGCTCATCTCATTACTAGAAGTGTAACACTGTTCCTCATTACCAGGAGTGTAACACTGCTCCTCATTACCAGGAGTGTATTACTCCTCCTCATTACCAGGAGTATAACACTGCTCCTCTCATTACCAGAAGTGTAACACTACTCCTCCTCTCATTACCAGGAGTGTAACACCGCTCCTCTCATTACCAGAAGTGTAACACTGCTCCTCTCATTACCAGGAGTTTATCACAGCTCCTCTCATTACCAAGCGTGTAACACTGCTCCTCACATTACCAGGAGTGTAACACTGTCATCTTATTTCCAGGAGTGTACCATTGCTCCTCTCATTAGCAGGAGTGTAACACTGCTAATTTTATTACCGGGAGTGTAACACTACTCCTCTCATTACCAGGGGTGTAACGCTGCTGCTCTCATTATTAGGAGTGTAACACTGATCCTCTCATTACCAGGAGTGTAACACTGCTCCTCTCATTACCTGGAGTGTAACACTGCTCCTCCTCTCATTACCAGGAGTGTAACACTGCTCCTTCTCTCATTACCAGGAGTGTAACACTGCTCCTCCTCTCATTACCAGGAGTGTAACACTGCTCCTCCTCTCATTACCAGGAGTGTTACACTGCTCCTCCTCTCATTACCAGGAGTGTATAACACTGCTCATCTCATTTCCAGGAGTGTAACACTGTTCCTCTCATTATCAGGAGTGTAACACTGCTCCTCTCATTACCAGGAGTGTAACACTACTCATCTCATTTCCAGGAGTGTAACACAGCTCCTCCTCTCATTACCAGGAGTGTAACACTGCTCATCTCATTACCAGGAGTGTAACACAGCTCCTCTCATTTCCAGAAGTGTAACTCTTCTCCTCTCATTACCAGAAGTGTAACACTACTCCTCCTTTCATTACCAGGAGTGTAACACCGCTCCTCTCATTACCAGAAGTGTAACACTGCTCCTCTCATTACCAAGCGTGTAACACTGCTCCTCACATTACCAGGAGTGTAACACAGCTCCTCTCATTACCAGGAGTGTAATGCTGCTCCTCTCGTTACCAGGAAGGTAACACTGCTCATCTCATTTCCAGGAGTGTAACACTGTTCCTCTCATTATCAGGAGTGTAACACTGCTCCTCTCATTACCAGGAGTGTAACACTACTCATCTCATTTCCAGGAGTGTAACACAGCTCCTCCTCTCATTACCAGGAGTGTAACACTGCTCATCTCATTACCAGGAGTGTAACACAGCTCCTCTCATTTCCAGAAGTGTAACACTACTCCTCTCATTACCAGGAGTGCAACATTGCTCATCTCATTACCAGGAGTGTAGCACTGCTCCTCTTATTACAAGGAGTATAACACTGATCCTGTCATTACCAGGAGTGTAACACTACTCCTCTCATTTCCAGGAGTGTAACTCTGCTCCTCTTTTTTCCAGGAGTGTAATACTGCTCATCTCATTTCCAGGAGTGTAACACTGCTCATCATTACCAGGAGTGTAAAACGGCTCCTCTCATTACCAGGAGTGTAACACTGCTCCTCTCATTACTTGGGGTGTAACATTGCTCATCTCATTACCAGGAGTTCAACACTGCTCCTCTCATTACCAGGAGTGTAACACTGCTCCTCTCATTTCCAGGAGTGTAACTCTGCTCCTCTCATTACCAGGAGTGTAACTCTACTCCTCTCATTACCAGGGGTATAACATTGCTCATCTCATTACCAGGTGTGCAACAATGCTCCTCTCATTACGAGGAGTGTAACACTGCTCCTCTCATTTCCAGGAGTGTAACTCTGTTCCTCTCATTAGCTGTAGTGTAACACTGCTCCTCTCATTACCAGGAGTGTAACAATGCTCCTCTCTTTACCAGGATTGTAACACTGCTCCTCTCATTACCAGGAGTGTAACACTGCTCATCTCATTACTAGAAGTGTAACACTGTTCCTCATTACCAGGAGTGTAACACTGCTCCTCATTACCAGGAGTGTATTACTCCTCCTCATTACCAGGAGTATAACACTGCTCCTCTCATTACCAGAAGTGTAACACTACTCCTCCTCTCATTACCAGGAGTGTAACACCGCTCCTCTCATTACCAGAAGTGTAACACTGCTCCTCTCATTACCAGGAGTTTATCACAGCTCCTCTCATTACCAAGCGTGTAACACTGCTCCTCACATTACCAGGAGTGTAACACTGTCATCTTATTTCCAGGAGTGTACCATTGCTCCTCTCATTAGCAGGAGTGTAACACTGCTAATTTTATTACCGGGAGTGTAACACTACTCCTCTCATTACCAGGGGTGTAACGCTGCTGCTCTCATTATTAGGAGTGTAACACTGATCCTCTCATTACCAGGAGTGTAACACTGCTCCTCTCATTACCTGGAGTGTAACACTGCTCCTCCTCTCATTACCAGGAGTGTAACACTGCTCCTTCTCTCATTACCAGGAGTGTAACACTGCTCCTCCTCTCATTACCAGGAGTGTAACACTGCTCCTCCTCTCATTACCAGGAGTGTTACACTGCTCCTCCTCTCATTACCAGGAGTGTATAACACTGCTCATCTCATTTCCAGGAGTGTAACACTGTTCCTCTCATTATCAGGAGTGTAACACTGCTCCTCTCATTACCAGGAGTGTAACACTACTCATCTCATTTCCAGGAGTGTAACACAGCTCCTCCTCTCATTACCAGGAGTGTAACACTGCTCATCTCATTACCAGGAGTGTAACACAGCTCCTCTCATTTCCAGAAGTGTAACTCTTCTCCTCTCATTACCAGAAGTGTAACACTACTCCTCCTTTCATTACCAGGAGTGTAACACCGCTCCTCTCATTACCAGAAGTGTAACACTGCTCCTCTCATTACCAAGCGTGTAACACTGCTCCTCACATTACCAGGAGTGTAACACAGCTCCTCTCATTACCAGGAGTGTAATGCTGCTCCTCTCGTTACCAGGAAGGTAACACTGCTCCTCTCATTACCAGGAGTGTAACACTGCTTATCTCATTAACAGGCGTGTAATACTGCTCATCTCATTACCAGGAGTGTAACTCTGCTCCTCTCGTTAACAGGAGTGTAACACTGCTTGTAACGGACCGTTTTGCACACAAGGGGTTAAACCCCCGTTTAGTAGATCTTCCCTTCCAGAGACACAGGCAGAGCTACTGCAGAACACCAAACTCCCGAACTGGAACCTCACGAATAGCTGCTAGCAGACGAACAGGACAAGCACCCAAGCGGCTTACACTTCTGGAAATCAGTATCTAACAGCATACAGTAAATCCCCCCAATGACGAGACAAGGCACCTTATTGAGGGTCAAGCAGTGAACAGAAAAATGAATCCTTTATTGGAAGGCAGTACACAGATTTATATACTCTGGCATTCCAGATTTACAGAGCTTCAGATTACATAGTGAATTGGTTAAACAGTAAAGCAAACATATGAACAATACATCAAACCTCTAACAATTGTCTATTCACAGGTAAAACAGATTAACATATCAAGTTAATTAACTGGGGAAGAAAGTTTACTCAGACAATCTGATGTTGGGCAGTCTAGTTAACATAATCACACAGGAACACAATGAGTATACCCAGACAGACTTCTGAGACACAATCAGATTAGAAACGTAAATAAAATACATCTTATTATAGAATGTAATAACAGCTCGTATTAACTATTAAGTCCTTAAGGGATTAAATGCCTACCGGTCGTTAGCCGTAGAAAAGAATATAAAAACACTTACTCTATAATGAAATAAAAACACAACAACTTTTTATGGGTAAAATTTTAACCGTCACAGGTTAAACATTTATTAACTAACTAAGTAACTATGGTAACCAACAAGGTCAGATGGCGGCTGAACGAATTGCTATAATGACAACCCGGCACAGCAGAAGGTAAACGGCCCAAACAGAAACTGCAGCCGAGCGGGACCTCTGCTCATATAAAAATTGCTACTAAGGGGTTAATGAGATCACGTGACCCACCCGCAAGGGGAAGGAGGGGCACCTCACGTGCACATGAGGCTATCCACCCCTCACACTTTTAGATTGGTCATCACTCCCCCTGTTCACCCTTTCCAATCGTTACCTCCCGCCGAGCGGGTATGGAAATAAGGACTACCCCCTAAAAAAGGGGATCCGCTACTCAGCCGCCAGAAGCCAGGTAGACCGGATATGGTAGACCAATAACTAAAGAGGCTGACAAAGTTAGCCTGAATAGGCATACCCGTCGCCAACTAGGGGATAAAAGTTAAATTTGGTAGTGTTCAATCGATAATGTGGCTACTAAATTAGCCTGAGAAGGCATACTTAGCACCTAGTACAATAATTTAAATTTGGAAGCCATCTTGTAACAGGGAAGGGAGGGAGGGGAAAGAACTCGTCTGCACCGGATTCCAGGAAGAAGAGGGCCAGGAAGCTGATGATCCCCACTTTTAAGGTGAGTAGTGGGCCCCTCCCTTGCATGCAACATTGTTGCAACTAACCTCCCTAGCCAGCCCTCTTCTCCTATCTCTCCCTACGGCTTTAACCCTTAGCTTTGCTCCAGGCCCAATTGTGCCCTACACTGCCTTAAGGGATTAAATGCCTACCGGTCGTTAGCCGTAGAAAAGAATATAAAAACACTTACTCTATAATGAAATAAAAACACAACAACTTTTTATGGGTAAAATTTTAACCGTCACAGGTTAAACATTTATTAACTAACTAAGTAACTATGGTAACCAACAAGGTCAGATGGCGGCCTAACGAATTGCTATAATGACAACCCGGCACAGCAGAAGGTAAACGGCCCAAACGGAAACTGCAGCAGAGCGGGACCTCTGCTTATTTAAAATTGCTACTAAGGGGTTAATGAGATCACGTGACCCACCCGCAAGGGGAAGGAGGGGCACCTCACGTGCACATGAGGCTATCCACCCCTCACACTTTTAGATTGGTCATCACTCCCCCTGTTCACCCTTTCCAAGGCAACAGGGCCGTTACCTCCCGCCACCAGATAACATTAAAATGATAACTGTGCCGCCACCGATAAAGGACAAACACAACCCAACCGGACTTAGAGGAGGGTTACTATGGCCTTACGGATATCCTTTAGAAAAATATCTAGGGCAACTATCTCCAAATGTACCCTATCCTTCCTATAGTAATGGACCTTGTCGGCTGTTAGAGATTCGTGTTTAACCACGAATCCCCCATTACCTGTGACGGTTCTAGCAACCGAAGAATTTATCTTCTTCCTAACTTTATAAGCGGCGCTGTGGGAAGACATGTGACGCCATTCCAACCTGGGAACTATATTGGACCAACCGACCAACACGTTCGGAATGCGAGCTCTGATCCATGCGATATCTGCTTGCATGATTTTGCTAAGCTCCAAGACAGGAATGGTGCCCAAATCATTGCCACCCAAATGAAGGATTATAACATGAGGTTTACCCCAGCGTACTAGGGCCTCCGAGATGCGTGATGGAAGTGCTGGCCAACACATCCCTCTCTCCCCTAACCATCTAATTGACACTTGGGTGAAAGGAAAACCTAAATTCTGCCCCCCCGGAAGGGCCAAACTACGTATGGAGGCCCAATGAACATAGGAGTGCCCCACGATCCATATCCTTTTAGCGCCGCTGACAGGTCCTGCAAAGACACATGTGATTAGTACTGAAAACGAACACTACTAACTAACATATTATTCAACAACCGGTCGAATGTAACCCTTAAACTTATTGGAAAGCCATCTACCCAGACGGCAAATGGCTTCCACGGAAGAACCCTGCAGCGCGGCATTAGTAGCTGCCCCTATGCGGAAAGAATGGGGGGCTATTTTCGAAACGTCCAATCCTGCATACGCAGCAGCTCTCGCAAGCACCCTACGGAACTGGAACAAAGATAGAGAAGTCCGGTTCGCGTGGATTAACAAAGGGCCCTGTTCCGCTGGCCTTTGTTCTAAAAACTGGTTCACCGCCCTCACCGAGCAGCAGTGACCTTTAGACTGAGATATAGGTATCCATGCCCCTTTGCCTTCTTGATCAGTCTTGGACCTTGGCAAATAAATTAAAAGTGAATCTGCTCCAGCCCTGACATGGCCAAACTGAAGGCCCTTGTCAGTGCAGGATTTAGACGGCACCACGAGCTCACTTATACGAAGCGCTGCCGAATAAGCTAATAAAAACGCGGCTCTGAATAACAAAAACTCATAATGCGTTGCGCAGATGTCCGGCAAAGCGTCCACCAGCCGCTCGAGCCGGTCATGCGTGATAGGCTCCCTAGAGTCCTTTTGTTGTGGTTGGAGCTTGCCCCAACCTTTAACAACTTGACGCACAAATTTCGAACTACCCGGATCCGGCAAAGCAAGTGTACGGTAAAAGAATGACAAGGCCACCAACCGATAATGAACGGCCCCCTGCCGCGAACCCCTTCGCCAAAGACTCACCAGCCAATCACATACCGTGTCCTGAGACGCGTCAATCGCCTCCACATTCTGACATCGGCAAAATTCTTCCCATTCGTGCCAAAGCCTGACATAGGAGCGCCATGTCCTAGGGGCAAGGGACGCCCGCACTAGAGGGAGCAAGGATATCCAGGACGGAGAAGCTGCCAAATGAAACCAGGACAAGGTAAGCCTTCTAATGCAGCATGAGGGGCCAAACGTCTGAACGTCACCCAATCAAACATGGATAGCGCGTCTGCTAAGACATTATTAACCGCCGGGACATGCCGTGCTTGAAACTGGATATTAAGTTCAAGACAGCGTAACACCAGATGCCTCAACAAACAAACTACAACCGCAGATGTGGCCGAAAGACCATTCACAGCGTGGACGACACTGAGATTATCTGTCCAGAAATTAATCGTCCTGTTTGCGAATTTGTTGCCCCAAAGTTCAACTGCCAAAACGATAGGGAAAAGCTCCAAAAGGGTAAGGTTACGTGTTAAGCCCCTGGCCGACCATTCTAGCGGCCAAGGGCCCGCACTCCATTCCCCTCGGAAATATGCCCCATAACCCTTTGACCCTGCGGCGTCAGTAAATAAATGCAACAACTGACTGGAAATGGGTTCAGATCGCCATAATCGAATCCCATTGAAATCCTGAAGAAATGTCTTCCAGACTCGCAGGTCAGCTCTCATGCCTTCTGAAATCCAAATTTTTTCAGAAGGTCTGAGTTTGCCCTTCAACTTAGCCTCCAATCTCCGATTGAAAACTCTCCCCATGGGGATAACTCTGCCTGCAAAATTCAGAAGGCCAAGTAATGACTGTAGCTGCCTAAGCGTAATGGTGACCATGGAAACAGCCGCTTCAACCGCCTCAAGCATGTCCTGGACTTTGCCAGAAGGCAGCCTACAAATTCTGTAGACGGTATCGATTTCGATACCCAGGAACGTAATGCAAGTACCCGGGCCCTCAGTCTTGTCTTCAGCTAATGGGACACCGAATTGCAACATAAGGATTCTCATGGATTCCATCAGTTGCTGACATTCATTAGTTCCCGGACTCCCCAAGAGGAAATCGTCCAGATAGTGTGCAATGCGGTTATTAACCGCCTGCTGCCCCAAAACCCAGTGCAAAAATGTACTAAAGGTTTCAAATAAGGCGCAAGAGATTGCGCAGCCCATAGGCAAGCACCTATCTACGTAAAACCCCTTTTGAAATTTGCAACCCATCAAATAAAACGATGAAGGGTGCAAGGGCAGTAGGCGAAAGGCGGATTCAATATCCAGCTTTGCCAACAAGGCGCCCGCACCTACCCCCCGCACCAAGTCCAGAGCGCTATCAAACGATTGATATCGCACTGAGCTGAGTTCCGGGTCAATAGCATCATTGACTGAATAACCCCTAGGGTGGGATAGGTGGTGTATTAGACGGAATTTTCCCAATTCCTTCTTGGGTACCACACCCAATGGTGAAATGACCAGATTCGGCAAAGGGGGCGAAGAAAAAGGACCCACTACCCGGCCCATTGAGATTTCCTTATCCAGCTTGTCCCTAATAACCTAAGGGTGTTGGTAAACTGATTTGAGGTTACGATAGCCTCTAGAACCTTTAATGGCTTTTGTCACCGGTATATGAAAACCTTCCGTAAAGCCTTGAAAAATTAAAGACGCTGCGCGCTGTGACAGACCCTTCTGTCAGGACTGAAGGAGTTAACTGTGTTTAGCTTTAAGAAACTATTTTCTGGTTGGCTCCAACCATAATTTAGTTAGTGATAAGAATTCCATTGTTTGATCACCCTCAGAGAGAAAACGCCTAAGTGATAAGAAGAGCCAAGAGTGTCTTGTGGTTGAAGTGTTTAAGTAATATAATTCTATTGTATCATGTCAAAGGGCTTGTTCCCTCCATGTAATGTACAACAGTCTTTCAACCCCCATCTGGGGGGGGGGGTCAGACCTGCATAAATACTAGGCATAGCCTTTAATAAATGACATTCTGTTTAAACCTGAAAACTGGCTGGTTTGTGAATTGCTGATTGTCTATGCAGGACGTTGTCATCTGGTATTAACCTTGGTATCCTGTTGGTACCGTAACAATTGGTAGCAGCGGTGGGATGAACCTTATCGCCCAGAAGAGCAACTACACAAGCCAGTAACCTCAGGAAGAGGGGGATTATTACAATACTGACTAAGATGGAAAGAGTACCAGGGACATCTCTCTGAGGGTGATCAAACAATGGAATTCTTATCACTAACTAAATTATGGTTGGAGCCAGCAACTTGTGTTTAGAAAATAGTTTCTTAAAGCTAAACACAGTTAACTCCTTCAGTCCTGACAGAAGGGTCTGTCACATAGCTCCCCCCCTTGTGGAACACTCCGGCAGACCCGGCTTGACCCTTTTGCGGGTCAACCTGGGGATGACCGGACTAGGAGGTGGTAGGCATGTCAGTTTGCCAGGATAATCCATCTGTATTCCCGTTATGAGAGAGAATTCCTGTCCATACAAACAAGGGTTCAACTTCCTCAGTGCCCAGACTAGGGCTAAACAGTCCTTCAAAATCCCATCAGCTTCTTTACGAGTTTTTTGTACCTGCTCTTTATAGGTATCCACAATCCCTTCATACTGACATAGGGTGCCCTTGAGTTGCTGCACCTCACTATGAGCCAGTGTCAGCTTCTCCTCAAGTGTCGCTAAGTTTGTCTTTAATGTTTCATGTCCCACTCTCAAGCTGGTGTTTTCTGCAGTCTGTCGGTGCAGTTTGTCTAGCAGAGATTCCCGTTCTAAACGTGCTTTTTCCTCTGCCCTCCTCTTCTCTCCCGCTAGCACTGTTACATGATTATTTAACGTGACCATTTCATCCTCTACGTGGCACTTCTCCTTCATCAGCGCATTGTAATGTGACTCCCACATATCAATAGCGGATAGAGATTTACTGAGCTCAGCGTCCTGGGGCTTAGCAGCAGGTGGGTCAGTCTCTGCTGCACGGATCTGGGCACGGGTAGTCACAGCGTTAACATCCGCGGGACCCATAGGAGCGTAGGCAGAAACAAGGGGGGCCAAGGTATTTCCAAGGAGAACATCAGCTGGTAAATCCTTCATGACCCCCACATTCACAGGTCTAGCGCCCACTCCCCAATCCAAATGTACCCTGGCAACAGGTAGGCGGAACACAGTGCCCCCTGCTACCCTCACAGCCACAGTGTCTCCAGTGTGCTGTTTCTCAGACACCAAGTTCTTTCGAAGCAAGGTCATGGTAGCACCAGTATCCCGTAAACCACTGACCTCCTTCCCATTCACTTTAACCAGTTGCCGGTTATTCCGGTGGGCAGCTTGCACAAGGTCTGCCTCATGTAGGATGCCCCAGCATTCTTGCGCCTCTACGTAGCGGGCCGCAGGCTGAGGATTACGTGGGATTCCGCTGGCGGGTCTTCTCCAGGACTGTGCTTGGTTCGCTGCATTTAGGGGACACTCTGGTCTTTTGTGCCCTAGTTGCTTACATCCAAAGCACCGAATCGGTTGTGAGTAGCCCCGCGAATTGAACCGGGCTCTCTGAGGGTAGTTCGTGGCCAGAGGCTGTGTGGTATAGCGGTGCGCCGGGGGTTGGTAACTGGCAGCTGCTGGGGTGACTGGGGGTCTGTACTCCACTCTAGCAGGGGGCTTAGTGGTAGCAGTGTCCAGTTTGCGGGCATCCGTATACTCATCTGCCAAGCGAGCCGCTTCATGCAGGGTGGAGGGTTTACGGTCCCGAACCCACTCTCGAACTCCTGCGGGTAACTTGTCGAAGCAATGTTCCAACAGGAATAGCTGCAGCACCTCTTCCCCAGATACGGCTTGGCACCCCGCTATCCAGTGAGCTGCTGTGCGGTGCACCTTACATGCCCACTCAAGGTAGGAATCACCAGCTAATTTAACAGTGTCTCTGAACCGCCGCCGGTATGCCTCCGGTGTAACCGCATACCTGGAAAGCAGAGCCTCTTTTACAGTATTATAATCCCCGACTTCCTCATCTGGAATGGCCCGAAAAGCCTCACTGGCCCGGCCGGATAATTTTCCGGATAATATCATGACCCAGTCCTCTGCGGGTACCTTGTGTAGTGCACATTGCCTCTCAAAATCCGCAAGGTACCCATCAATCTCTCCTTCTGTTTCCAGGAAGTTTTTAAAAGCTGCAAAATTTACTTTTCTCTTTTCCACTGGGTTTGCTGCAGCGCCGCTTTGGCGAAGTAGGTTGGCCTCCACAGCTGCTATGACCCGGTCGATAATTTCCGCAGATGGGTTGGGGCCATAATGTGCCAGTCTTATTTTAACCGCCCGATCAAAGCTTGCTTCTGCGGGGGTTCTGTCTGCTATGCTGGGCCCATTGGTTCCTTCTGTCCCTGGTACTCTTTCCATCTTAGTCAGTATTGTAATAATCCCCCTCTTCCTGAGGTTACTGGCTTGTGTAGTTGCTCTTCTGGGTGATAAGGTTCATTCCGTCGCTTGCCACCAATTGTTACGGTACCAACAGGATACCAAGGTTAATACCAGATGACAACGTCCTGCATAGACAATCAGCAATTCACAAACCAGCCAGTTTTCAGGTTTAAACAGAATGTCATTTATTAAAGGCTATGCCTAGTATTTATGCAGGTCTGACCCCCCCCCCCAGATGGGGGTTGAAAGACTGTTGTACATTACATGGAGGGAACAAGCCCTTTGACATGATACAATAGAATTATATTACTTAAACACTTCAACCACAAGACACTCTTGGCTCTTCTTATCACTTAGGCGTTTTCTCTCTGGAGGTGATCAAACAATGGAATTCTTATCACTAACTAAATTATGGTTGGAGCCAGCAACTTGTGTTTAGAAAATAGTTTCTTAAAGCTAAACACAGTTAACTCCTTCAGTCCTGACAGAAGGGTCTGTCACACGCGCGAATCTGGGTACACCCTAAGCCATGGCTCAAGGGCGTGCACCTTCACCGGTGTTGGGGCCTTTAGCAACAAGAGAGAGCTTGTTCTGTGCTCTACCGGATGTTGAATCCTTCTTTCTGGCACATTCGCTCCCGGGGTGTGAGCCGGCACAGTATCTGCATACGTGCCTGAACGCACACGAATTACCCCTGTCGCATTTATTATCCTGAAATGCCCAACAGGTACCTCCTCTGCGCTTCGTTTTTGAAGCACGAAAGGACTGATTGCTAGAGGGGGTGGAGGAGGCGGGTGACCCCTGCGGGCCAAGGCGTTGCCAAAGATGCGAGTCAGTTGTATCAAAGGTGAGCACAGGATTACCCGCCATCTTTTGCCTAAACTCCGCATCATAATCTCTCCAAGCCCCCTCAGCAAACTTCCTCTGAATCCAATGTATATTATCAGTGTATTTGAGGATCGCATGGCATTGGCTCGGGTATTTATCCAGGTAGCAGGAGGAGAAAACTGTAAAGCAAATTAGCCACTCTTCAAAAGTTTCAGGACGCTTGAACCTTTTAGGTCTAGTACCGTCCGCACTTTTCTCTCGCTGTCTACAAGCTTCAGCAGATAATTCAAATATATTCACATATTTGCCCTGCTGTATTTTTCTAATTGTTCTTGGCTTCAAATGACCATGCAAGGAGGGAGTGTAAGAGGGGAAGGAATCGCCTTGTAAGGCCACTTTCCTTTCCGGAATTAAGTTAATTGGCGGACGCTTGTCCCCCAAGATAGTGTTGTTCTGCAAAGATTCTGGAGGACCTATCGCAAGCTGCGCCTGCGCCATGCTCCCAACCGCACCTGACTGAATTACCTGCCACATTTTCTTTACCATAGCAAACATGCGCTTTTGGCCCTTACCCCTTAGCCCAAGTGAAGTGTCACTGTCACACTCTGATTCTGAAAGGGATGAGTCAACCTGGTCATGCCGGTCATGTATAAATGTAGAGGGCTTACCAGGAATGGCCACTGCGCTGTCCTGAGGCTCAAGACTGGAAGTAGAAGGACCAGGAACAGCCCCATCATCTCGCTGTAAGGAATTAGCCGTGTTTTCACGCTGCTATGCATCCGCCTGCTCCTGAGGAGTAACAGCCGAAGCCGAAGGCCTATCAACTTGGTGCGGTTCCATGTTTGGATCCACTTGTGATGCGTTCTGCAAAAAAGAAAAAAGGTCGCGAGCACTACGGACACCGGCAAAAGGAGGGTTAATAGGACCAAAGCCTGACCTAGTATTTGTATTTATGCTTGCATGCCCTATTTCATCCTCTCATGATGCTCACCTTCACGGAGCTGCAGAGGATGCGACCGTTCCCTCGAAGTCCCAACGCTGAAACCGGAAGCGGAAGTGGATGGGCGCGTGACCGGAACTTCCGGTTGCGCACTTACCATTGGACCCTGAGGACCTGCGGCCTGGCTTGGAGGACCGGACACCGGCGTCGCATGGAGATCGTGGAGCTGGATCAGAAGACCCGCCAGAGGACCTGGAGGACCCGACGGAGGAGCCTGCATACACGCCGGGGACATCGCCGCAACTAATGAAGCCAGGATGGAAGACACCGCAGAGACTGCCGACTGAGGAATCGCGGACATAAGAGAGGATACCGCTGCTTCAGGTAAGCCTTGCTGAGGTGGGGAAACGGGCAAAACGGGGGCTTGTTGCACCAGCGGAAAGGCCACACTAGGCAAAACGGGGGCTTGCTGCGCCGGCGGGTAGGCCAAATCAGAAGACCCACCAGGCCGGGCCGAAATAGTTTGAAGGGCATTAACAGGGGGCGCCAATAGAGAGGGGCCTTGCAGCGTTAAATCTGCCTCAGGGCTCGTAATTGCCACGCGTGTTGGGCCCCTGTCTAACCTAGGCCTCGCTACTGGGGAAACCGCGTTTTCCACATAGGCCTCAACCGGTACATGTGGTGTTGCCGGAGGGGGACTGGAAGCCTGAGGGCCAGTATTTTGGAGACAGGCTGATTGTTCATCCGGCCTAGCCATTGCAACTGATGCATAGGCTGAATCATCTCCTTCGACCCCCTCACTTGCTGCATGTATATCAAGCCTGCTAACTGTGTGACTCATAATGTTTGTCTGTGTCCTACTAGTACTAGGCCTAGTCTCAGTAGTGTACTGCGTAGGTGGAATTATGTCATCTAGCTCTTCAATGTCATCCTGTGTACTTATCTGTTTTTTCTGTTTTCCAGATCCAGGTTTTTCAAACACCAACTCGTGGAAGCGCTGTGGAGGGAGCTTTGATCGTCTGGATCGCTGCATTGTTCACAGAAATTAAGAATTACCCTGAACAATAACAGAAAGAACTCGTCTGCACCGGATTCCAGGAAGAAGAGGGCCAGGAAGCTGATGATCCCCACTTTTAAGGTGAGTAGTGGGCCCCTCCCTTGCATGCAACATTGTTGCAACTAACCTCCCTAGCCAGCCCTCTTCTCCTATCTCTCCCTACGGCTTTAACCCTTAGCTTTGCTCCAGGCCCAATTGTGCCCTACACTGCCTTTATGCCCACTTGGTTTATAGAGTCACAATTGCTCCCACAAGGGGCACTCACACCCTGTACCCATCCTGTATTTATGGATACAGGGTGACATGGACATAAGACAGAGTTATGAAAGTACATGGGGTGTCCAGCATATAAAATTCCACATTTCCATGCAGTCTCTGGGTATCCTTAAGCCTATGTACCTCCAGCCCAAAGAATGTTCCATAACAGGCCCTCAGATCTTGGTGACTCCCGTCACACTGCTCTTCTCATTACCAGGAGTGTAAACACAGCTCCTCTCGTTACCAAAAGTGTAACACTGCTCCTCTCATTTCCAGGAGTGTAACACTTCTACTCTCACTACCAGGAGTGTAACACTGCTCCTCTCATTACCAGTAGTGTAACACAGCTCCTCTCATTACTAAGAGTGTAACACTGCTCCTCACATTACCAGGTGTGCAACACTGCTCCTCACATTTCCAGAAGTGTAACTCTTCTCTAATTACCAGGAGTGCAACACTACTCCTCTCAATACCAGGAGTGTAACACTACTCTTCTCAATACCAGGAGTGTAACACTACTCCTCTCAATACCAGGAGTGTAACACTACTCCTCTCAATACCAGGAGTGTAACACTACTCCTCTCAATAGCAGGAGTGTAACACTGCTCCTCTCAATACCAGGAGTGTAACACTGCTCATCTCATTAACAGGCGTGTAATCCTGCTCATCTCATTACCAGGAGTCTAACTCTGCTCCTCTCGTTACCAGGAGTGTAACAATGCTCTTCTCATTACCAGGAGTGTAACACTGCTCCTCATTACCAGGAGCGTAACACTACTCCTCTCATTACCAGGAGTGTAACACTTCTCCTCATTTTCAAGAGTGTAACACTGCTCCTCTCATTACCAGGAGTGTAACACTGCTCCTCTTATTTCCAGGAGTGTAACACTACTCCTCATTACCAGGAGTGTAACACTGCTCCTCATTACAAGGAGTGTAACACTGCTCCTCTCATTACCAGGAGTGTAACACTGCTCTCATTACCAGGAGTGTAACGTTGCTCCTCTCATTACCAAGAGTGTAACACTGATCCTCACATTACCAGGAGTGTAACACTGCTCCTATAATTACCAGAAACGTAACACTGTTCTTCTCATTACCAGGAGTGTAACACTGGTCCTCTTATTACCAGGAGTGTAACACTGCTCCTCTAATTACCAGTAGTGTAACATAGCTCCTATCATTACCAAGAGTATAACACTGCTACTCACAATACCAGGAGTGTAACACTGCTCCTCTCATTTCCAGAAGTGTAACTCTTCTCCTCTCATTACCAGGAGTATAACACAGCTCCTCTCATTATCAGGAGTGTAACACTGCTCCTCTCAATACCAGGAGTGTAACACTGCTCATTTCATTAACAGGCGTGTAATACAGCTCCTCTCAATACCAGGAGTGTAACACTGCTCCTCATTACCAGGAGTGTAACTCTGCTCCTCTCGTTACCAGGAGTGTAACACTGCTCCTCTCATTACCAGGAGTGTAACACTGCTCCCCTCAATACCAGGAGTGTAACACTGCTCCTCTCAATACCAGGAGTGTAACACTGCTCATTTCATTAACAGGCGTGTAATACAGCTCCTCTCAATACCAGGAGTGTAACACTGCTCCTATTTACCAGGAGTGTAACTCTGCTCCTCTCGTTACCAGGAGTGTAACACTGCTCCTCTCATTACCAGGAGTGCAACACTGCTCTTCTCATTACCAGGAGTGTAACACTGCTCCTCTCATTACCAGGAGTGTAAAACTGCTCCTCATTACCAGGAGTGTAACACTGCTCTTCTCATTACCAGGAGTGTAAAACTGCTCCTCTCAGTACCAGGAGTGTAACACTGCTCCTGTCATTACCAGGAGTGTAACACTGCTCTTCTCATTACCAGGAATGTAACACTACTCCTCCTCTCATTACCAGGAGTGTAACACTGCTCCTCATTAGCAGGAGTGTAATGCTGCTACTCTTATTACTGTCAGGGTGCCAGGAATCAGACTCAGACGAGAAGTGCAAAAATAATCACACCTTTATTAATAACAAAAAAATAATAAAAAGTCCACAAGTCAAATAACAAGCCAGTAGTCAAAACCAGAGCTGGTAGTCAGACAAGCCGAGTCAGGAGCCAAAGCGAATAGTCAGACGAGCCGGAATCAGGAACAAGGAAAACAGCAGAGTCAGGAACAAGCCAGAGATCAGGAACCAGGAAGGACGTCAGACAGCCAGGTAATGGCCAGGAACTCTCACAAACCGATCTGAGACAACGCAAAGGCAAAGCATACTGAACAGAGGCCCTTTAAATAATAAGTGATGACATCACAATTCTGAGACTGCATCCGGTCTCACACAGATGATGCACACCAGTCTGGCCATAAAAGGAAGTGCAGGAAATGAGCAGAATCCCCCACAATGCACCATAGTCAGCAAGAGAGGTGAGTAAAATGGCTGCCAGCAGCACATGGCAAAGAAAACAGGGAAAAAACCCTGACAGTACCCTCCCGTCAATGACCCCTCCCCCACGGGAGGACAAAAGGCTTATTGGGGAAACGGGCATGGAAGGTACGGAGGAGGGCGGGAGCATGAACATCAGAGGAGGGAACCCAAGAACGCTCCTCCAGACCGCAGCCCCTCCAGTGAACCAAATACTGTACACGGCCCCTGGACATACGAGAGTATATAATACTACTCCTCTCATTACCAGGAGTGTAACACTTCTCTTCTCAGTACCAGAAGTGTAACACTGCTCCTGTCATTACAAGGAACGTAACACTGCTCATCTCATTACCAGGAGTGTAACACTGCTCTCATTACCAGGAGTGTAACGTTGCTCCTCTCATTACCAAGAGTGTAACACTGATCCTCACATTACCAGGAGTGTAACACTGCTCCTATAATTACCAGAAACGTAACACTGTTCTTCTCATTACCAGGAGTGTAACACTGGTCCTCTTATTACCAGGAGTGTAACACTGCTCCTCTAATTACCAGTAGTGTAACATAGCTCCTATCATTACCAAGAGTATAACACTGCTACTCACAATACCAGGAGTGTAACACTGCTCCTCTCATTTCCAGAAGTGTAACTCTTCTCCTCTCATTACCAGGAGTATAACACAGCTCCTCTCATTATCAGGAGTGTAACACTGCTCCTCTCAATACCAGGAGTGTAACACTGCTCATTTCATTAACAGGCGTGTAATACAGCTCCTCTCAATACCAGGAGTGTAACACTGCTCCTCATTACCAGGAGTGTAACTCTGCTCCTCTCGTTACCAGGAGTGTAACACTGCTCCTCTCATTACCAGGAGTGTAACACTGCTCCCCTCAATACCAGGAGTGTAACACTGCTCCTCTCAATACCAGGAGTGTAACACTGCTCATTTCATTAACAGGCGTGTAATACAGCTCCTCTCCATACCAGGAGTGTAACACTGCTCCTATTTACCAGGAGTGTAACTCTGCTCCTCTCGTTACCAGGAGTGTAACACTGCTCCTCTCATTACCAGGAGTGCAACACTGCTCTTCTCATTACCAGGAGTGTAACACTGCTCCTCTCATTACCAGGAGTGTAAAACTGCTCCTCATTACCAGGAGTGTAACACTGCTCTTCTCATTACCAGGAGTGTAAAACTGCTCCTCTCAGTACCAGGAGTGTAACACTGCTCCTGTCATTACCAGGAGTGTAACACTGCTCTTCTCATTACCAGGAATGTAACACTACTCCTCCTCTCATTACCAGGAGTGTAACACTGCTCCTCATTAGCAGGAGTGTAATGCTGCTACTCTTATTACTGTCAGGGTGCCAGGAATCAGACTCAGACGAGAAGTGCAAAAATAATCACACCTTTATTAATAACAAAAAAATAATAAAAAGTCCACAAGTCAAATAACAAGCCAGTAGTCAAAACCAGAGCTGGTAGTCAGACAAGCCGAGTCAGGAGCCAAAGCGAATAGTCAGACGAGCCGGAATCAGGAACAAGGAAAACAGCAGAGTCAGGAACAAGCCAGAGATCAGGAACCAGGAAGGACGTCAGACAGCCAGGTAATGGCCAGGAACTCTCACAAACCGATCTGAGACAACGCAAAGGCAAAGCATACTGAACAGAGGCCCTTTAAATAATAAGTGATGACATCACAATTCTGAGACTGCATCCGGTCTCACACAGATGATGCACACCAGTCTGGCCATAAAAGGAAGTGCAGGAAATGAGCAGAATCCCCCACAATGCACCATAGTCAGCAAGAGAGGTGAGTAAAATGGCTGCCAGCAGCACATGGCAAAGAAAACAGGGAAAAAACCCTGACAGTACCCTCCCGTCAATGACCCCTCCCCCACGGGAGGACAAAAGGCTTATTGGGGAAACGGGCATGGAAGGTACGGAGGAGGGCGGGAGCATGAACATCAGAGGAGGGAACCCAAGAACGCTCCTCCAGACCGCAGCCCCTCCAGTGAACCAAATACTGTACACGGCCCCTGGACATACGAGAGTATATAATACTACTCCTCTCATTACCAGGAGTGTAACACTTCTCTTCTCAGTACCAGAAGTGTAACACTGCTCCTGTCATTACAAGGAACGTAACACTGCTCATCTCATTACCAGGAGTGTAACACTGCTCATCTCATTACCAGGAGTGTAACACTGCTCCTCTCATTACCAGGAGTGTACCACTGCTCCTGTCATTACAAGGAGCGTAACACTGCTCATCTCATTACCAGGAGTGTAACACTGCTCATCTCATTACCAGGAGTGTAACACTGCTCCTCTGATTACAAAGAGTATAACACTGCTCCTCTCATTACCAGGAGTGTAACACTGCTCCTCTCATTACCAGGAGTGTACCACTGCTCCTGTCATTACAAGGAGTGTAACACTGCTCATCTCATTACCAGGAGTGTAACACTGCTCATCTCATTACCAGGAGTGTAACACTGCTCCTCTGATTACAAAGAGTATAACACTGCTCCTCTCATTACCAGGAGTGTAACACTGCTCCTCATTACCAGGAGTGTAATACTGCTCATCTCATTACCAGGAGTGTAACACTGCTCCCCACATTACCAGGTGATGAGAAGAGGAGTGTTACACTCCTTGTAATGAGAGGAGTAGTGTTACACTCCTGGTAATGAGAGGAGCAGCGTTACACTCCCGGTAATGAGAGGAGCAGTGTTACACTCCTGGTAATGAGAGGAGCAGTTTTACACTCCTGGTAATGAGAGGAGCAGTGTTACACTCCTGGTAATGAGAGGAGCAGTGTTACACTTCTGGTAATGAGAGGAGTAGTGTTACACTCCTGGTAATGAGAGGAGCAGTGTTATACTCCTTGTATTTAGAGGAGCAGTATTACACTCCTGGTAATGAGATGAGCAGTGTTACACTCCTGGTAATGAGAGGAGCAGTGTTATACTCCTGGTAATGAGAGGAGCAGTGTTACACTCCTGGTATTGAGAGGCACAGTGTTACACTCCTGGTAATGAGATGAGCAGTGTTACACTCCTGGTAATGAGAGAAGGAACAGTGTTACACTCCTGGCAATGAGAGGAGCAGTGTTATCGTCATGGTAATGAGAGGAGGAGTAATGTTACACTCCTGTTAATGAGAGGAGCAGTGTTACACTCCTGGTATTGAGAAGAGCAGTGTTACACTCCTGGTAATGAGAGGAGCAGTGTTACCGTCCTGGTAATGAGAGGAGGAGTAGTGTTACACTCCTGGTAATGAGAGGAGCAGTGCTACACTCCTGGTAATGAGAGGAGGAGTAGTGTTACACTCCTGGTAATGAGAGGATCAGTGTTACACTCCTGGTAATGAGAGGAGGAGGAGTGTTACTCTCCTGGTAATGAGAGGAGCAGTGTTACACTTCTGATAATGAGAGGAGTAGTGTTACACTCCTGGTAATGAGAGGAGCAGTGTTATACTCCTTGTATTTAGAGGAGCAGTGTTACACTCCTGGTAATGAGATGAGCAGTGTTACACTCCTGGTAATGAGAGGAGCAGTGTTATACTCCTGGTAATGAGAGGAGCAGTGTTACACTCCTGGTATTGAGAGGCACAGTGTTACACTCCTGGTAATGAGATGAGCAGTGTTACACTCCTGGTAATGAGAGAAGGAACAGTGTTACACTCCTGGCAATAAGAGGAGCAGTGTTATCGTCATGGTAATGAGAGGAGGAGTAATGTTACACTCCTGTTAATGAGAGGAGCAGTGTTACACTCCTGGTATTGAGAAGAGCAGTGTTACACTCCTGGTAATGAGAGGAGCAGTGTTACCATCCTGGTAATGAGAGGAGGAGGAGTGTTACACTCCTGGTAATGAGAGGAGCAGTGCTACACTCCTGGTAATGAGAGGAGGAGTAGTGTTACACTCCTGGTAATGAGAGGATCAGTGTTACACTCCTGGTAATGAGAGGAGGAGGAGTGTTACACTCCTGGTAATGAGAAGAGCAGTGTTACACTCCTAGTAATGAGAGGAGGAGGAGTGTTATGTTTCTGGTAATAAGAGGAGCAGTATTACACTCCTGGTAATGAGGAGCAGTGTTACACTCCTGGTAATGAGAGGAGCAGTGTTACTCTTCTGGTAATGAGAGGAGTAGTGTTATACTCCTTGTAATGAGAGGAGGAGGAGTGTTATGTTTCTGGTAATAAGAGGAGCAGTATTACACTCCTGGTAATGAGGAGCAGTGTTACACTCTTGGTAATGAGAGGAGCAGTGTTACTCTTCTGGTAATGAGAGGAGTAGTGTTATACTCCTTGTAATGAGAGGAGGAGTGTTACACTCCTGGTAATTGTCAGGGTTTTTTCCCTGTTGTGTTTGCCATGTGCTGCTGGTAGCCATTTTACTCACCTCTCTTCCTGACTATGGTGCATTGTGGGGGATGCTGCTCATTTCCTGCACTTCCTTTATGGCCAGACTGGTGTGCATCATCCATGTGAGACAGGATGCAGTCTCAGAATTGTGATGTCATCACTTAATTTTTAAAGGGCCTCTGTTCAGTATGCTTTGCCTTTGCGTTGTCTCAGACCTGTTTGTGAGAGTTCCTGTGTATTACCTGGCTGTCTGATGTCCTTCCTGGTTCCTGATCCCTGGCTTGTTCCTGACTCTGCTGTTTTCCTTGTTCCTGATTCCGGCTCGTCTGACTATTCGCTTTGGCTCCTGACTCGGCTCGTCTGACTACCAGCTCTGGTTTTGACTCCTGGCTTGTTATTTGACTTGTGGACTTTTTATTATTTTTTGCTAATAATAAAGGTGTGATTATTTTTGCACTTCTCGTCTCAGTCTGATTCCTGGCACCCTGACAGTAATGAGAGGAGGAGTAGTGTTACACTCCTGGTAATGAGAGGAGGAGTAGTGTTACATTCCCGGTAATGAGAGGAGGAGTAGTGTTACACTCCTGGTGATGTGAGGATCAGTGTTAAACTCCTGGGAATGAGATGAGGAGTAGTGTAACACTGCTCCTCTCATAACCAGGAGTGTAAAACTGCTCCTCATTACCAGGAGTGTAATACTGCTCCTCTCATTACCAGGAGTGTAACACTGCTCATCTCATTACCAGGAGTGTAACACTGCTCCCCTCATTACAAGGAGTATAACACTGCTCCTCTCATTACCAGGAGTGTAACACTGCTCCCCTCATTACAAGGAGTATAACACTGCTCCTCTCATTACCAGGAGTGTAACACTACTCCTCTCATTACCAGGTGTGTAACATTGCTCCTCTCATTACCAGGAGTGTAACACTGTCCTCTTATTACCAGGAGTGTAACACTGCTTATCTCATTACCAGGAGTGTAACACTGCTGATCTCATTACCAGGAGTGTAACACTGCTGATCTCATTACCAGGAGTGTGCTACTGCTCCTGTCATTACCAGGAGTGTAACACTGCTGATCTCATTACCAGGAGTGTAACACTGCTGATCTCATTACCAGGAGTGTACTACTGCTCCTGTCATTACAAGGAGCGTAACACTGCTCATCTCATTACCAGGAGTGTAACACTGCTCCTCTCATTACCAGGTGATGAGAGGAGGAGTGTTACACTCCTTGCAATGAGAGGAGCAGTGTTACACTCCTGGTAATGAGAGGAGCAGTGTTACACTCCTGGTAATGAGAGGAGCAGTGTTACACTCCTGGTAATGAGAGGAGAAGTGTTACACTCCTGGTAAGTGTTACACTCCTGGTAATGAGAGGAGCAGTGTTACACTCCTTATATTGAGAAGAGCAGTGTTACACTCCTGGTAATGAGAAGAGCAGTGTTACCATCCTGGTAATGAGAGGAGGAGTAGTGTTACACTCCTGGTAATGAGAGGAGCAGTGCTACACTCCTGGCAATGAGAGGAGGAGTAGTGTTACCCTCCTGGTAATGAGAGGATCAGTGTTATACTCCTGGTATTGAGAGGAGCAGTGTTACACTCCTGGTAATGAGAGGAGCAGTGTTACCGTCCTGGTAATGAGAGGAGGAGTAGTGTTACACTCCTGGTAATGAGAGGAGCAGTGCTACACTCCTGGTAATGAGAGGAGGAGTAGTGTTACACTCCTGGTAATGAGAAGAGCAGTGTTACACTCCTGGTAATGAGAGGAACAGTGTTACACTGCTGGTAATGAGAGGAACAGTGTTACACTCCTGGTAATGAGAGGAGCAATGTTACACTTCTGGTAATGAGAGGAGCAGTTTTACACTTCTGGTAATGAGAGGAGCAGTGTTACACTCCTGGTAATGAGAGGAGCAGTGTTACACTCCTGGTATTGAGAAGAGGAGTGTTACACTCCTGGTAATGAGAAGAGCAGTGTTACCATCCTGGTAATGAGAGGAGGAGTAGTGTTACACTCCTGGTAATGAGAGGAGCAGTGCTACACTCCTGGTAATGAGAGGAGCAGTGGTACACTCCTGGTAATGAGAGGAGCAGTGTTACCATCCTGGTAATGAGAGGAGGAGTAGTGTTACACTCCTGGTAATGAGAGGAGCAGTGCTACACTCCTGGTAATGAGAGGAGGAGTAGTGTTACACTCCTGGTAATGAGAGGATCAGTGTTATACTCCTGGTATTGAGAGGAGCATTGTTACACTCCTGGTAATGAAAGGAGCAGTGCTACACTCCTGGTAATGAGAGGAGGAGTAGTGTTACACTCCTGGTAATGAGAAGAGCAGTGTTACACTCCTGGTAATGAGAGGAACAGTGTTACACTTCTGGTAATGAGAGGAACAGTGTTACACTCCTGGTAATGAGAGGAACAGTGTTACACTCCTGGTAATGAGAGGAACAGTGTTACATTCCTGGTAATGAGAGGAGCAGTGTTACACTCCTGGTAATGAGAGGAGCAGTGTTACACTTCTGGTAATGAGAGGAACAGTGTTACACTCCTGGTAAGTGTTACACTCCTGGTAATGAGAGGAGCAGTGTTACACTCCTTATATTGAGAAGAGCAGTGTTACACTCCTGGTAATGAGAAGAGCAGTGTTACCATCCTGGTAATGAGAGGAGGAGTAGTGTTACACTCCTGGTAATGAGAGGAGCAGTGCTACACTCCTGGCAATGAGAGGAGGAGGAGTGTTACCCTCCTGGTAATGAGAGGATCAGTGTTATACTCCTGGTATTGAGAGGAGCAGTGTTACACTCCTGGTAATGAGAGGAGCAGTGTTACCGTCCTGGTAATGAGAGGAGGAGTAGTGTTACACTCCTGGTAATGAGAGGAGCAGTGCTACACTCCTGGTAATGAGAGGAGGAGTAGTGTTACACTCCTGGTAATGAGAAGAGCAGTGTTACACTCCTGGTAATGAGAGGAACAGTGTTACACTGCTGGTAATGAGAGGAACAGTGTTACACTCCTGGTAATGAGAGGAGCAATGTTACACTTCTGGTAATGAGAGGAGCAGTTTTACACTTCTGGTAATGAGAGGAGCAGTGTTACACTCCTGGTAATGAGAGGAGCAGTGTTACACTCCTGGTATTGAGAAGAGCAGTGTTACACTCCTGGTAATGAGAAGAGCAGTGTTACCATCCTGGTAATGAGAGGAGGAGTAGTGTTACACTCCTGGTAATGAGAGGAGCAGTGCTACACTCCTGGTAATGAGAGGAGCAGTGGTACACTCCTGGTAATGAGAGGAGCAGTGTTACCATCCTGGTAATGAGAGGAGGAGTAGTGTTACACTCCTGGTAATGAGAGGAGCAGTGCTACACTCCTGGTAATGAGAGGAGGAGTAGTGTTACACTCCTGGTAATGAGAGGATCAGTGTTATACTCCTGGTATTGAGAGGAGCATTGTTACACTCCTGGTAATGAGAGGAGCAGTGCTACACTCCTGGTAATGAGAGGAGGAGTAGTGTTACACTCCTGGTAATGAGAAGAGCAGTGTTACACTCCTGGTAATGAGAGGAACAGTGTTACACTTCTGGTAATGAGAGGAACAGTGTTACACTCCTGGTAATGAGAGGAACAGTGTTACACTCCTGGTAATGAGAGGAGCAGTGTTACACTCCTGGTAATGAGAGGAGCAGTGTTACACTCCTGGTAATGAGAGGAGCGGTGTTACACTCCTGGTAATGAGAGGAGCAGTGTTACACTCCTGGTAATGAGAGGAGCAGTGTTACACTCCTGGTAATGAGAGGAGCAGTGTTACACTCCTGGTAATGAGAGGAGCAGTGTTACACTCCTGGTAATGAGAGGAGCAGTGTTACACTCCTGGTAATGAGAGGAGCAGTGTTACACTCCTGCTAATGAGAGGAGCAGTGTTACACTTCTGGTAATGAGAGGAGCAGTGTTACACTTCTGGTAATGAGAGTGTAACACTACTCCTCTCATTACCAAAAAAGGGGTTAAATAAGGGGATGTGGGGTGGTAGAAAGAAACCCTGCACTGAAAAGTGCCTTTACATAGAGGTGGATGGGGACTGTGTTTTCACTGTCAATAAATATGTATATGCTTATATACACATATATTTTTAATTTGGTGCACAAATTGACCCTGTTATAGTGGCTTTGCCATGTCTCACGGCATGAGAACGAGGCTCCCCTTGGAACCTATAGAAGCGGGACCTCGCGTTCGCATTGTGCCTAACATTTATTTAACATTTCTCCCCATGCCAGGGAATTTTTTATCATCAGTCCCTAAGGGGGATATCTATCAAGCCGTCAACTTTGTTGCATTCGCCAGCATCAATACGCTCGCCTAACATCACGGCCGCGTATCTCAATACGCTCTCCTTAGTTATGAAAAAAGCCGTCAAAAAGACGCGCACCAAGTACGGGGCGATGAGCATCGGACTGTTGTTAACTAACAGTCATCGATCTCTCGTCTATTCTGCTTTTTCCAAACTTTATTTATACCCTGTTACTAAACGCTGCAACTATACTAAAATGTTTAACCCCTATCCTGCTGCTCCCGGACCCCGCCGCAACCTATATCAAATGTATTAACCCCTATCCCGCCGCTCCCCAACCCCGCCACAACCTATATAAATCTTTTAACCCCCTATCCTGCCGCTCCCCGACCCCGCCGTAACCTAAATAAACATATTAACCCCTAAACCTCTGGCCTCCCACATCACTACCACTAACTAAACCTATTAACCCCTAAACCGCCAGCCCCCCATATCGCCAAAAACTAAATTAAGCTATTAACCCCTAAACCTAACAACCCCCTAACTTTAAAATAAAATTACAACATCCCTATCTTCAAATAAATTTAAACTTACCTGTAGAATTAAAATAAACTATTTTAAAATATTAATTAAACGACCCTAACTATTATACAACAATTAAATTAAACTACCAATTAAATTAACTAAATTACATTTTAAAAAAAACATAACCCTACTCAAATTATTTAAATATACTATTAAACCTTATTAAAAGTACTACATTACCAAAAAAAAAGTTACAAAAAAAACAAACACTAAATTACGAAAAATAAAAAACCACATTATCAAAAATAAAAAAGAATTACACCTAATCTAATAGCCCTATCAAAATAAAAAGCCCCCCCAAAATAAAAAAACCCTGGCCTACAATAAACTACCAATGGGTCTTAAAAGGGCCTTTTGTGGGGCATTGCCCCAAAGAAATCAGCTCTTTTACCTGTAAAAAAAAAATACAAAACACCCCCAACAGTAAAACCCACCACACAACCAACCAACCCCCCAAATAAAAAACCTATCTTAAATAACCTAAGCTCCCCATTGCCCTGAAAAGGGCATATGTATGGGCATTGCCCTTAAAAGGGCATTTAGCTCTTTTACATGCCCAGGCCCTAATCTAAAAAAAAACCCACTCATAAAACCCTTAAATAAACCTAACACTAACCCCCGACGATCCACTTACAGTTATTGAAGTCCCTCTTAAAGGATCCATCCAGCCGGCAAGAAGTCTTCATCCAGGCGGCCTCTTCGATCTTCATCCAGCCGGTGGTGTCCTCATCCAGGCAGCAAGAAGTCTTCATCCAGACGGCATCTTCTATCTTCATCCATGCGGCACGGAGCGGTCCATCCTGAAGACACCCGGCGCGGAGCATCCTCTTCATACGGTCGCCGCCGTAAAGTGGAACTTCAATGCAAGTGACGTCATCCAAGATGGCGTCCTTTGCATTCCTATTGGCTGAAAGATTTCAATCAGCCAATAATATTAGAGCTGCTAAAAGCCTATTG
The DNA here is from genome assembly GCF_027579735.1 of Bombina bombina. Taxonomy (NCBI): domain Eukaryota; kingdom Metazoa; phylum Chordata; class Amphibia; order Anura; family Bombinatoridae; genus Bombina; species Bombina bombina. The sequence continues at coordinate 94,835,704 of NC_069510.1, forward strand.
GCTGTTCCAATCAGCCAATAGGATTTGAGCAGCTCTCATTCTATTGGCTGTTCCAATCAGCCAATAGGATGAGAGCTCAATCCTATTGGCTGACTGGAACAGCCAATAGGATGAGAGCTGCTCAAATCCTATTGGCTGATTGGACAGGGTTTTTTTTATTTTGGGGGGGGTGCTTTTTTATTTTGATAGGGCTATTAGATTAGGTGTAATTCTTTTTTATTTTGATAATGTGGTTTTTTATTTTTCATAATTTAGTGTTTGTTTGTTTTTTTGAAACTTAGTTTTTTTTTCTTTTGGTAATGTAGTACTTTTAATAAGGTTTAATAGTATATTTAAATAATTTGAGTAGGGTTAGGTTTTTTTAATATGTAATTTAGTTAATTTAATTGGTAGTTTAATTTAATTGTAGTATAATAGTTAGGGTAGGTTAATTAATAGTTTAATATAGTTTATTTTAATTCTACAGGTAAGTTTAAATTTATTTGAAGATAGGGATGTTGTAATTTTAATTTAAAGTTAGGGGGTTGTTAGGTTTAGGGGTTAATAGCTTAATTTAGTTTTTGGCGATGTGGGGGGCTGGCGGTTTAGGGGTTTATAGGTTTAGTTAGTGGTAGTGATGTGGGAGGCAAGAGGTTTAGGGGTTAATATGTTTATTTAGGTTGCGGCGATGTCAGGGAGCGGCGGGATTGGGGTTAATAACTTTATTTAGGTTGCAGCGATGTCAAGGCGGCAGATTAGGGGTGTTTAGACTCGGGTTTATGTTAGGGTGTTAGGTGTAAACGTAACTTGTTTTAAACCATAGAAATCAATGGGATATCTGGCAGCATCGAACATAAGCTTTCGGTGCTTTCAGACTCCCATTGATTTCTATGGCATCCGCGGCCTCCAGGGTGGCGGATTGAAAACCAGGTATGCTGGGCCGGAATAGCCGCGAGCGTACCTGTTAACTATTTAGTAAATGGGAAAAAGTGTCAGATAGAGCTAATGTGTATTCATAACATCTGTAATGACGTAAGCATCGATCTGCGTCAGATTGAGACCGGCGGATCGTATGTTACGTTACAAATTTCAACTTTTGACGGTCTGTAGGCTTTGATAACTAGGTCAGATCAATCTCGCAACAATTACGATGCGGAATTCCGGCGTATTTGCGGTTGACGGCTTGATAGATATCCCTCTAAGGGTGTAACACAGCGCCTCAGGTCTGTAAAATGCACTTTATGGATTGACAATAGAGGATTTGTAGATACCGTTGAGAATAGAAAAGAAAAAGTTTAAAGTTTCTTAAAAAAACCTATATAGGGCTGTACTGATAAAAGATCGGACATGTTTCCGGCGCTGTATGCGCACTTCTTGACTGGTTCTCATAGTTGCACTTCTAGCCGAAATAAAAGTTTAGAAATCCATTTCCATGAAGGCTAAGGATTTGCAAATAGAGGGCAGTGACCGGGTTATTTTAACATGATAATGAACAGTACCACTTGTGGTTGAGTAAACAGCAGTGCTGATGAGAGTGGTATTTACATACTACTACAAATTAAATATCTGAAAAAAGCAGCTATGCTTTTTTACAGACTTCACAATCCACTGTGCCGTCAGAAACATCCTTTTTCCAACTTTTTGCAAATTATAGATGACCACTAGTTAGGAGTCTGAGGAAGAGGAGTGACACATATGGTCTACCCAGTACCATAATGCTTTATTTAAATGTCAGATCTGCTATTTTGGAATCTGCCAATTAAAGTGAAGCTCCAGGAACCATCCAATATGCAGCCATGCTTGTGCCAGCATAAATCACTGTAACTACTAAGTATTGTATATGATACAAACTAGAAAAGACAGCAGCAGTTTCTAGCCAGTCCTGAGGACCTTAGTAAATGATAAAATCTCTAGTTGCTCTAATGTTGCTTAGTAACAGGAGAGTAAATGAATGACAGAGAGTGGTCTGGCTGGAGCCCTTCCTGATCCGCAGATGCTGTGAGGAGCCTTCAGCTATTCATGTGGTGGGCACATTTATGCCCTGTCGTGGCCCAGTGTTTGTTCCTCTGGCCACCTGTCCTTACTGCGCAATATGCTTCATGTTTATCAAGAATCACAAAGAGGAATTACTGATTGTCCTTTGAGGAGATGAGATCCCAGGGGCCCAGAGGCAGTAATGTAAAGTGCAGAACATCAAAACAGTTCCCCCTGGGTTATCCTCCCTCTGGTAGCTAACAGGAAAGGGAGGTACCTGCAAATGCAAAAGGGGGAAATGAGACTTAAATAGCATTGGAATGACTGCAGGTCTAGACTTGTTGGCACGGCCTGTGAACGTGAGTCAAAGTGAGCTGGATAAACAGTAACCGCTGCACTTGGAACAAAAGGTCTACGCTATTTAGCCAGAATAACACAACTGAACTTATAAAGAAGACACTGAGATGCATCTGAACAAGCAGACTGAAGGGGTCCTGGGTTCAGGGGACATAGATGCTACTAGATAATCATCTAATGTACCTTAAAGCTGGTGTACAACCTAGTCTGCTGCCACTTACCTGCTGTGTTATTGATATGGCAGGTGTGTCCTGTGCTTTAGGGGCCCCTCAGTTGTGGGGGTAAGAGAAGATGTAATGTACATTCTGTATTTTTTTTAAGAAGTGTTTATGGTATCGGGAGGTATAATATATAGGGCTTGATTACAAATGGATCGCTATCGTTAGCGATAGGAGCATAAACGCTATTGTGAGGTTGTGGTATTCTTTACTCTCAAATCCATATTACAAGTGGAGTGCTATCAAAATTACCACAAATTTGTTGTGCGAACTCGCACTAATTTACGCTCCCCATATTTTTTATGGGGAGTGTAAACCGCTAATTAGCGCTTGTATTACAAGTTGAAAGTTAATACGCTGGTGATGCACACATACACATGACCACACAGATACACACAGGTACACACATACACACAGGTACACACATACACATGATCACACAGATACACACAGGTACACATGCACACATACAAATGACTACACAGATACACAGAGGAACACACATACACATGACCACACAGATACACACACAGGTACACACATACACATGACCACACAGATACACACATACACATGATCACACAGATACACACAGGTACACATGCACACATACAAATGACTACACAGATACACAGAGGAGCACAAGTGAACATATACACATGATCACACAGATATACACATGTACACATGCACACATACAAATGACTACACAGATACACACAGGTACACACATACACACAGGTACACAGGTACACACATACACATGACTACACAGATACACACAGGTACACACAGGTACACACATACACATGACCACACAGATACACACATGACCACACAGATACACACAGGTACACACATACACACAGGTACACACAGGTACACATGCACACATACAAATAACTACACAGATACACAGAGGAACAGAAGTGAACATATACACATGATCACATAGGTACACACAGGTACACACATACACACAGGTACACACATACACATGACCACACAGATACACACAGGTACACACATACACACAGGTACACACATACACATGATCACACAGATACACACAGGTACACACATACACATGATCACACAGATACACACAGGTACACACATACACATGATCACACAGATACACACAGGTACATATGCACACATACAAATGACTACACAGATACACAGAGGAACACAAGTGCACATATACACATGATCACACAGAAACATACAGGCACACATACACAAAACCACACAGGCACACAAACAAATGACCACATAGGCACACATAAAATGACCACACAGATACACACAGGCACAAACGCATAGGGGCATATTTAGCAATGTGTGAGCGGACATGATACGAAGTAGCGTATCATGTCCACTGCACATCGATAAATGCAGACAGCGTACGCTGTCAGCATTTATCATTGCACCAGCAGGTCTTGTGAACTGCTGGTGCAATACCGCCCCCTGCAGATTCGTGGCCAATCGGCCGCTAGCAGGGGGTGTCAATCAACCCGATCGTATTCGATTGGGTTGATTTCCTCAGAGCTGCTTCATAACTTCTTGAATACGTCTGTTTCCGGCGAGCCTCCATATGGATCTTGATAAATATGCCCCATAGACATGCACAAATATGCAAAAGGGCCCACACAGACACAAGCACACGTACATGCACATAGGCACAAGCATATAGTTATGCTCACATGCATACATAGAGATGCACACACATATTTAATGCTAAAAGCATAAATGACCACAATTCTGCAAAATACTCGGCATAAACCCACACCTGTATTTGAACCAGCCTCCTAGTAAATGAATCCTGTCAGTTGTTTCTGAGGATGTGACCGTTCTGTAGTGAGATAACTTTACACTAACTTCCTCAGCTGATCCGTAGCCAGACAACCTGCGCAATGTACTGCTACCTTACACAGCTGAGCCTCTGGTACAGCCGCTGGCCAGCTCCCCTATGGATAAGTCTATAGCAGCAGACAGAACAGACGTGCTTCACTGGAGGGCTCTGGCACAACCAGTCTGTCTCTAAAGGAGCTACAACAAGATCATGTTTAAGGATTATTACATAGCAAGAAATGTCACAGTGGTGGCACTGAGCTTGGGCTCTTTATTGTTTCCCTGAACTTTGTTCCAAACTGAAACTGATTCTGAGAGCAATTTAGTGTAACTGGATCAGGCGGTGTAGCCTGCCAAAGCTGGCGGCTTGCTTTACCGTATTTATGCAGCTCCTTGGCGCTCAGAAGGGAAGTTTTATGGTGGGATTAGCAGCCTTGCCCAGCACTAGGAATTTTGGATGCACATGAAGGTAAAGAGCAAGTTTGTTCTTCAAGGAACTGTTAGCTGCATATATGTGATGATTGATGCTATATGCACAGGAGAGAGGAACCCACAATTCATTGCTACAGGGTGAAAGCTTTAAAGGCATACAAAGAAATACATATTCCCAGGTCTAATATGGGCATGGTTATTTATAGACATATTATAGACAACAAAAATTTGTTTCGGTTCGTTTTGGACCGATTCGGATTTTTTCGAATTTTGTTTCGGATCGATTCAAATTCGGATACATACGAATGCATTTGTTTCGGATTTATTCGGATTAGAATAAATTCGGATGTATTTGGATGTATTCGTTTCAGATTCGATTCGTAAATTCGGAAGTTTGCTATGTGTTATGTTGATTCAGATTGTACCAAGTTACACAAACGGAATCATTTCACTGTTCTATCTCACTAAATTTAATTTTTATACTAAATTGTGATTAGTCCATGGCCATTCGAATGTAACAAATAAATCCAAACTAATTTGCATTTATTCGTTACAAATGCATTCAGATTACTTTAGTTTCTTTGCTAGGGTAATTCGGAAATTTGAATCGATTTGAATCTCCAAATTTGACGAATTTGGCCGAATTTCGATTTGGAACGAAACAAAATGTGCATGTCTAGTTATTTATAAAGCTCTCCTCTCAGGGATATTACTCATAGGGTTTGATTTATGAACTGTCGAGCGTACATGATTTGCTACAGCATACGCTGTCCACGTTTAACATTGCACAAGCATTTCTGGTAAAATGCTTGTGCAATGCTGCCCCCTGCTCACTGGTGGCCAATTGGCTGCTAGCAGGGGCTGTCAATCATCCTGATGGTGGCCAATTGGCTGCTAGCAGGGGCTGTCAATCATCAGGATGATTTCAATCCACCAGCTAAAAGGTAGGGGGCAGGTTAAGGAGCAGGGGCCTTATGACCGCTCCTCAGGACCGCCACTAGAAATTTTGGGGCTCCTGATTTAACCATTTATCAGGGCCCTCCCCCCTCCTTTGACATGTGCAATATTTGACCAAGTCACTAAAACGTATATGCACTTTAAGTGTCTATTTAAACTTGGAAATATTGTAAAGGTAGTAACATACAAACACACAGACACACTCATACACTGAAACACACACACACATAAGGATTCACATATAGACACTCTAGCAGACACGCAAAGAAGCACACTCAGAAACAGACACCCAAACAGACACTCAGCACTTGTTTACATTGACCTGACAAGTAATGAGGTAAACTACAGTTTTATAAAAAAAGGAAAAATATGGAGTTCTGGTTATCTTTTTGTAAAGGAAGATGCCAACTAAATGATGACAACAGCATGCAGTGGCTGAAAGGAAGGGCCCTGAACTGCCTAAACAATAATTTAAAGGTTAAATGGTGGATTGGTCACTTCCATAAAGGTCTCATTAGTCTTAAAGGGGCCTCTCTATCAAGCTCCAAATGGAGCTTGATGCCCCGTGTTTCTGGCGAGCCTGCAGGCTCGCCAGAAACAGCAGTTATGAAGCACAAAGACCGCTGCTCCATAACCCTGTCCGCCTGCTCTGAGCAGGCGGACAGACTTCGCCACAATTCAACCCGATCAAGTACGATCGGGTTGATTGACACCTCCCCGCTGGTGGCCGATTGGCCACGAGTCTGCAGGGGGCGGAGTTGCACCAGCAGCTCTTGTGAGCTGCTGGTGCAATGCTGAATACGGAGAGCGTATTGCTCTCCGTATTCAGCGAGGTCTTTGTATTTTGTTAAATAGAGGCCAAAGTCTGTAGAAAGATGTGAATAATCAGTAGTAAGGTCAAAATGTCCTAAAAAGGAACAGACAATGGACACAAACACAAACTCTAACACAAACTTGCACATACACCCAAGGAAACACCGACAGAGACAGCTTTAGAAAACACACAAAAACATGCACACACACACACAGAGACACCCACAGAAAACAAACACACAAAGACATAAACACACACAGACACCCACAGAAAACACACAAAGACATATACACACACACACACACAGAGACACTCACAGAAAACACACAAAGACATACACACACAGAGAGACAACCACATAAAACACAGAAAGACATACATACACACACCCTCACTGAGACATCCACAGAAAACACACAAAGACATACACACACCCTCACAGAGACAACACAGACATACATACATACATACACACACACACCCTCACAGAGACATCCACAGAAAACAGGCATACACACCCACCCTCACAGAGGAATCCAGAGAAAATACACAAAGACAAACATGCACACACCCTCACAGAGACACCCATAGAAAAAGCTCAAAGACATAGTGTCAGGGTGCCAGTATTCAGACTGAGACGAGAAGTGCAAAAATAATCACACCTTTATTAATAGCAAAACATAATAAAAAGTCCACAAGTCAAATAACAAGCCAGGAATCAAAACCAGAGCTGGTAGTCAGACGAGCCGAGTCAGGAGCCAAAGCGAATAGTCAGACGAGCCGGAATAAGGAACAAGGAAAACAGCAGAGTCAGGAACAAGCCAGGGATCAGGAACCAGGAGGGACGTCAGACAGCCAGGTAATACACAGGAGCTCTCACAAACAGGTCTGAGACAATGCAAGGCAAAACATACTGAACAGAGGCCCTTTAAAAAAAAAGTGATGACATTACAATTCTGAGACTGCATCCTGTCTCACATGGATGATGCACACCAGTTTGGCCATAAAAGGAAGTGCAGGAATTGAGCAGCATCCCCCACAATGCACCATAGTCAGGAAGAGAGGTGAGTAAAATGGCTGCCAACAGCACATGGCAAACAACAGGGAAAAAACCCTGACAGTACCCTCCCCTCAACGACCCCTCCCCCGCGGGAGGACAAAAGGCTTATTGTGGAAACGGGCATGGAAGGCACAGAGGAGGGCGGGAGCATGAACATCAGAGGAGGGAACCCAAGAACGCTCCTCCGGACCGTAGCCTCTCCAGTGAACCAAATACTGTACACGGCTCCTGGACATACGAGAGTCAATAATGCTGCTGACCTCATACTCATGGTTGTCAATAAAGATAGGACGGGGACGAGGCAACATAGTGGTAAATCGATTACAAACCAATGGTTTCAAGAGGGAGACATGCAAAACATTGGAGATTCGCATAGCAGGAGGAACGTCAAGAGCGTAGGCCACAGGATTAACCCGTCGGAGTATTCCAAAAGGACCAACATAACGGGGAGCCAATTTATTGGAAGGCACACGAAGGTTCAAGTTGCGGGAGGACAGCCAAACTCTCTCACCAACCTGGTAGGAAGGTCCGGGCAGACGCCTACGATCAGCCTGGAACTTTTGGCGCTGCATAGAACGTTGAAGGCAATCCTGAATCTGCACCCACGTGGAACGGAGTTGCCGGAGATGCTCCTCCAAAGCCGGAATACCCTGAGACATGAATGAATCGGGCAACAAGGATGGTTGAAACCCATAATTCGCCATGAACGGGGATATCTTGGAGGAAGCATTAATAGCACTATTACGAGCAAACTCTGCCCAAGGTAACAGTTCAGGCCAATTATTGTGGTGATCTGAGACATAGCAACGGAGGAACTGTTCCAGAGCTTGATTAGACCGTTCCGCAGCCCCATTGGATTGAGGGTGATATGCCAAGGAGAAGGAAAGCTGAATCCCCATTTGAGCACAAAAGGAACGCCAAAATCTGGAGACAAACTGGCTACCCCGGTCCGACACTATCTCCTTGGGTAACCCATGTAAACGGAAGACCTCCCGGGCAAAAATTGAAGCAAGCTCCTGAGCGGTAGGCAGCTTCATCAAGGGAATGCAATGTGACATTTTAGAAAAATGGTCAACCACCATAAGGATAACACTATTGCCATTGGAAACAGGAAGCTCGACAATGAAGTCCATGGAAAGATGTGTCCAAGGATGCTCACCATTAGCAATAGGTTAACGAAGACCCACAGGAAGATGTTGAGGAGTCTTATTCTGTGCACAAACTGAGCAGGAGGCAACATACGCAGCAACATCAGAACAAAGACCTGGTCACCAGAATTGTCGAGTGACAGACCAAATAATTTGGTTCTTGCCTGGGTGACCTGCGGCTTTAGGATAGTGGTAAGTGTGCAAAAGTTTAGTTTGAAGATTCTCAGGAACAAAACACTTACCACTAGGTTTCTCAGGAGGTGCATTGGTTTGTGCAGCCAGGATCTCCTCCCCCAAGGGAGAAGTCAAATTAGTACGTATGGTAGCCAAAATATGGTCAGGAGGTATAAAAGGAGTAGGTACAGACTCCTCCTTGGCCAGAGGCGAAAATTGTCGAAAGAGGGCATCAGCCCTAACATTCTTACTACCAGGCAGGTAGGAGACCACATAATTAAACCGAGACAAAAATAGCGCCCATCTGGCCTGTCGGGGCGACAAACGTTTTGCTTCGGATAGATAAGTTAAATTCTTGTGGTCAGTAAGAATGAGCACTGGGACGCTAGTACCCTTGAGAAGATGCCTCCATTCCTTAATTGCCAAAATTATGGCCAGTAATTCCCTGTCGCCAATTTCATAATTGCACTCCGCTGGAGACAATTTCTTAGAGAAGAAACCACACGGATGCAAGGAACCGTCAGGCGTAGGACGTTGAGACAAGAGGGCACCTACTCCAGTCTCAGGCGCATCGACCTCAAGAACGAAAGGCAGGACAGGGTTAGGATGAGCCAGAACTGGAGCGGCAGCAAAGGCAGTCTTAAGACTATCAAAGGCCTTAATGGCAGTAGGTGACCAATGGAGTGGATCATTCTCTTTACGGGTCATGTCTGTGATAGGCTTGACCAAGGAAGAAAAGTTTTTAATAAACTTTCTATAGTAATTGGCGAACCCAAAAAAACTTTGAATAGACCGAAGACCAACTGGGCGAGGCCACTGCAGAACTGCAGATAACTTGTCAGGATCCATGGAGAACCCTGCACTGGAGATAACATAACCTAGGAAGGTTACTTGAGTCTGATGGAACTCACATTTCTCGAGTTTACAAAACAGGTCGTTCTCACGTAGTCTCTGAAGAACCTGTGTAACATCAGAACGATGAGCCTCAAGTGTGGGTGAGTGTATGAGGATGTCGTCTAAGTACACCACAACACACTGTTGCAACATATCTCGTAGGACATCATTAATAAATTCCTTAAAAACAGCAGGAGCATTACATAGGCCAAAGGGCATTACAAGATACTCATAATGCCCGCTCCTGGTGTTAAATGCTGTTTTCCATTCGTGGCCCTCCTTAATCCTAACGAGATTGTACGCTCCTCTCAAATCAAGTTTAGTAAAGACCGTAGCTCCCTTGAGGCGGTCAAAGAGTTCCGTAATAAGCGGAATAGGGTAAGCATTCTTAATGGTAAGACAATTAAGACCCCTATAATCAATACATGGTCTTAACTCGACACCCTTTTTCTTCACAAAGAAGAAGCCAGCCCCTGCGGATGATCCCCCGCAACAGAGCATCGGCAACATACTCCTCCATAGCACAATTCTCTGCAACAGACAGAGGGTACACCCGACCCCGAGGAGGAATGGCTCCGGGTTGCAGGTCTATGGCACAATCGTAAGACCGGTGAGGAGGCAACGTACCGGCACGCACCTTGTCAAACACGTCTAGGAACTCTCGTACTCCTCTGGCAATTGAGAAACCGAAGAAGTGCACAAGACTTTAACTGGTTTCCGAAGACAAGTGGAAATACATTGCGGGGACCACGACAAAATTTCTGACCTGCGCCAGTCGAGACAGGGATTGTGCTTTTGGAGCCAGGGATAACCCAGAACAACCGGAAAATGCGGAGAGTTTATCACCTGGAACTGGAGGGTTTCAAAATGGAGAGCCCCAACAGCCATGGACAACGGAGCAGTTTTGTGAGTAACGAGTGCGGGCTGAAGGGGCCTGCCATCAATGGCCTCAATAGCAAGCGGAATGGACCGAAGCAAAACAGGAATGGAGTGCTTTGATACAAAAGCACTGTCAATGAAATAGCCCGCAGCACCGGAGTCAACAAGAGCCTGGGTGACTATGGAGTAGTCCACCCAGGAAAGGACAACCGTAACCAAAGGTTTCTCCTTAAGCGTTTCCGGGGACAAGGATAAACCACCCAAGGTCTGCCCCCGACAGGACATTAGGTGTGAGTGTTTCCCGGTAGTGTAGGACAAGACTTCAAAAGGTGGCCCTGTAACTCACAATAGAGGCAGAGCCCCTCCCTCCTCCTAAAGGCCCTCTCCGCCATGGAGAGACGCGTGAATCCCAGCTGCATCGGCTCAGCAGTACCTGGTGACTCGGGACCAGGAGGCATAGGAGGAGAGGGAGGCATGGGTGGGAACGAACACGTAGGAGACAACGGAACAGGAGGCTTCCGCAAGCGCTCCTTGAAAGAGGGCCTCTCTCTGAGTCTGATGTCAATTAGGATCAAAAAAGACACCAATGCCTCGAGATCCTCTGGTAAATCTCTGGCAGCAACTTCGTCTTTAATCGCATCAGAGAGCCCATGAAAGAAGGCGGCAACAAGGGCTTCATTGTTCCAACCTACCTCTGCGGCAAGCGTACGGAACTCAATAGCATACTGAGCAACAGATCTTGTACCTTGCTGAATAGACATGAGTCGTTTAGCAGCAGAGGAGGAGCGAGCCGGAACATCAAATATCCTTCGAAAGGAGGCCACAAATTCAGGGTAATTTGAAATCACAGGTTTATTAGTCTCCCAAAAGGGATTAGCCCAGGCAAGAGCTGTGTCAGAGAGTTACGAGATGAGAAATCCCACCTTAGCTCTGTCAGAGGGAAACTCCTGAGGTAACATCTCAAAGTAAATGCCCACCTAGTTCAAAAACCCTCTGCACTGAATAGGATCGCCTCCATATCGCTGAGGTAGAGGTGCAGAACCGGCCATGCTCCTGGTAGGCATAGGTGCAGCAGCGGAAACAGGAGCAGCCATAACTTGCGGGACACTTTGGTCCAAATGTGCAGTGCGAGTCAGCAGGGTTTGCAGGGCTAGTGCAAATTGATCCAAGCGGTGATCCTGTACATCCATCTAGGAAATGATGGCAGGTAAAGGTGGATTATTAGCACCATCAGGATTCATGGCCTTTGCATAATGTAAGGGTGCCAGGAATCAGACTGAGATGAGAAGTTCAAAAATAATCACACCTTTATTAATAGCAAAAAATAATAAAAAGTCCACTAGTCAAATAACAAGCCAGGAATCAAAACCAGAGCTGGTAGTCAGATGAGCCGAGTCAGGAGCCAAAGTGAATAGTCAGACAAGCCGGAATCAGGAACAAGGAAAACAGCAGAGTCAGGAACAAGCCAGGGATCAGGAACCAGGAGGGACGTCAGACAGCCAGGTAATACACAGGAGCTCTCACAAACAGGTCTGAGACAACGCAAAGGCAAAACATACTGAACAGAGGCCCTTTAAAAAATTAAGTGATGACATTACAATTCTGAGACTGCATCCTGTCTCACATGGATGATGCACACCAGTCTGGCCCGTAAAAGGAAGTGCAGGAATTGAGCAGCATCCCCCACAATGCACCATAGTCAGGAAGAGAGGTGAGTAAAATGGCTGCCAGCAGCACATGGCAAACAACAGGGAAAAAACCCTGACACATAGGTTCACACCATCACAGACATCCACAGAAAATGCACAAAGACATACACACCCACCCACACAGAGAGACCCACAGAAAAAAAATACATACACACTCATAGAGACACAAACCAAAGCACAAAGACATAAACACACACACCCACAGAAACACTCACAGGAGGAAACATTTATGCACCTTGCATCCCCAAAATCAACAGTGTGTGACGTGCATGATAAAAAAAATGCAGAAATTAAGAGATCACTTTTAAAGAATCATATTTGTAAATGTGCAAACAAATAATTCTGTGAATTCAAAATTGTACATTAATGATCTGGGTAGATGGCTAGATGAAGAAAAGTACTTTTGAAAGGTTGACATTTGTTTGTTTTCCCCCATTTTCCCCAACCAAGAGCACCACTTCAAATATAGTGTACAAATGTTCCCATCTGTCAGCTGTACTTATGGATTTTGAAAATGCTGTACTCTATATGGTCTTGGTGGAACCATAAGCTGTGGTACTCATACCATTGGATCTGGTTAAATGCAGGATTTAGGCTTGTTGGTAAGTATTTCAAAATTGTGTCAGCTGTAGTGTAAACGGAACAGTTTTAAGTTAACCTGTCTCATTTCAAACACTGAGCAATCTTAGTCTGAGAGTATAACGTTTTATGCAGATGTAAAAATCTTAGATAAAATGCCTCCTTGCATAAAGGGGCAGTAAACTGGAATGTTATATATATAAATTTAAAAAAAAAATGCATATCTGCCAAAAGGGCATTTACCATTTGTGTATTGAGGAGGAACCATTTCTGCATGGTTTTAAATATAGAATTTCCACAGCATTGTCAAATAATCATAAATACACTGCTGCTAAAAAAAAATTATGGACCCCTGGCCCCACCATACAACTACTACCACACTGAAGTTACAATCCAAAATTGCACAAAGAAATAAAAAAAATTCCTACCTCCTCTGCAAATGAAAGTGATCTGCCGTCTAACTCAGGCACACACTATACAAACAAAGTGCCAAGTCTGTCTCACACTGTGCATAGTGGTTTAGTGCACACTCAGAAATCCTCTCAAATGCTAATACTTTACTCCTTGTAATAACATTTCCCATGCTCAATTAGCACTGTGCTGTAGTACCCACTGGTGGCTGCCAAAATTAAAAAAAAAAAAAAAAAATATATATATATATTTTTAGTTCTTGCCTCATGGGGCCCCCCTTGGCCCATTGGGCCCCTGATAAGAGTCACCCCTGTCACCCCCTGATGGCCGCCCTGCTTCTTCTTAACTTCCATTTCAGGTGAGCCTTAACGATGGGACTTCGAAGCAGCATCCGCTGATTAATAAATGGAGCCCATAATCTGTAAAGGCAAAGTTTTACCTTGAGAGCTATTTATTTTGCTAAGAGGATGTCACCTACGTCTCTTGCAAAAGAGAGACACATTACAGTATAGAGCTCAGTAAAAGTAGAAGATTAAAAATCATAATGAAAGTACGAATCATAATTAATTTATACTTTATAAATCATATTAATAGTACACATTAAATGTTGTATTAAAAGTATGAAATTGGAGTTTCGCAGTAAAATTCTTAAAATATGCAGGAAAAATGTATCCAATATACACAATTAAAATCATATTTAATAAACAATAAAAAGTTCCAAAAAAAGTTATAATTGTACCAAAAAAAATACAACATTTAAATTGTTCATTATTTTTGGAATGTAAATTGATCTCATAATATTTTCTATGTATGTTACGCCTGCAGGTCTTGTTGTTTTATATTACCAAACGTAAGCAGAAGATGTTGTTTCAAAATACACAACGCACTTATTGCACTGATACTAAAAGGTATGTATGCAAAACTAGAAGTAAATGCAAAATAAAGTACGCTTCATTCCAGTCACTGTCATTAACTTCTATGGGAGGCAGCTCGCCAGTCACCAGGACTTCAAAGTTTAGCCACATTTTTACTGAGTGAGGACTGCTTATGCAAGGGTCAGAACAATGTTGGAGAATTTTGGAGAATTGGGACCATATAAAGACGTGGATTGAGACATTACCTATTTGCAATTAGAGCCGTAGTAACACCTACAAATGTGCCTACCGTTATTCACATATACCAGTTCACGTGCATCCTAAAGACTCATTGCAGAAATGAATCTGCCCTCTGTGCTTCATAATTTATTTCCACTTTAGTGGTCTAGATCCACTGAAATCCTCTAGGTTTACAGTATGTAAACAAGTTGGTTTTAAGCACCTACAACTATAAAGTAACCGGACTCTGCAGGAACTCAGGTAGATGTGAAGAATAACAAAGCAGCACTCAGCACTGCTAAAACTTCTCTTGTGTGAGTAACTATAGAACTTTAATACAGCCAGGGTGAATTGTATTCACTTGTACTTTTGCAGACAGTAGTCTCATGTTTTGAAATAACCTTTCCTGTGTAACAAGTGTGCCATAAATTATTATTATCATTTATTTGTATATTGGCGCAAAATTCAGTCAATCCGCAAGACAGGTAAAGGTCTTTATACATATGCTCAGAGCTGGGAGAAAAGCTCACATACCAAGGAACATCAGCCCACATACTGACAGGGCCGGTTCAAGATTCTCTCCTCTAGATTCTACTTTGTCTTCTCTTGTTGTCCTCTCTCTAAATTTTCTTTTCATTGCTATCTCACCTCTTTGTCTCTCCTTCTCTCTCCCTTCTCTGTCCACTCTGTCTTCGCTCCATGAGTGACATAAACAATATAGACTTTTAGTATTGCATAACTCTATGAGAAACTAACTTTATTATCACTAATTAATATAATGATTTTTAACAATTGGCAGGAAAGTAGCATCATCACTGCTTGTTAATAAATTGTTCAGCATCTTGTAATAACAAGTTAGTTCTGTGATTTTGTGAAAGAGGGGGCAATGAGCTGCGGGTGAGCCAAAACTGTCACTCTGACACCATGCAGGCAGAGAGAGATGCAGACTGAAAGTTTGGTTCAGTGTTGCTTTTGGGTGTCATCACAGTGTTAAAACTGAACTATTCCTGTTGAGACTAAGCTGAACATCTTCTGTGTGTGATGACGGTTATCTGCTTGCCTGTCAGTATATGCCATCTTTAGCAACGAAAAAGCTGTTAACAATTAATGCTAAGTATTGCCTAATGTATAATCATTGCTTTGTTTAGCATAAGTTGACAATAAAAGTGATTTATTTTAGACATTTCACTTAACTCTCATGAGATTTCATAGTAAACTTCCTTAAACTGAATAGGGAAATAACATGAGAGTGCACGAGGCTCAATCCCTTAGCTGTCCCGGGACAGACATACTGATTTGCTGCTTAGAAGTCCTTTACAATGGGATGTGGCTACTGAGAAACTTTTGAGGTAAAATATCTTTCTTTTTTACATAGAGATATTCAGGTGATATTTTCTAGTCAGCTTTTTACAGCTATGCTGCATCACTTTCAAGTGTTTCAACATTTGGGTATCATGGCCCTTTAATGTTGACTTTCACGTCTATTTAAATCAACAGCATTTTGGCTGCCACCGTAAGTAGTTAGAACATTCAGAAGACTCTCAAATTACTAAAAACAAAAAAACAAAAACAAAAGAAAAAGGATCACATAAGCTTACTACAACATACAAAGTACTCTGTGAACAACTGGCTGCAACTAAATCTGGTAAGTTCTTTATCACTTATCAATGACCTATAACTGTTGCAGATATTCCTGTGATGCATTTGCTTGAAGTGAAGTTGGTGTGTGGTCTTTAGGAACCTATGCTAGATCCTACAGCACAACATAATCCCAAGGTGTTTCACACGGAGAGAAGAATCTAAGATTATGTATGGGGCTGTGTGAAGGGTTATATGATTTTTTTATAAAATGTTTGATTGAAACAATTTTAAGATTGGAAACACCTGGATCAAAATTTTGAATACAAATGATGTAGGATTCAAAAGCTACTGTTTTGTGAGGCTCTGCTGTGACAGAGTAAACACACAGCCCGTGACATAAATAAGTCCACATCTTTTAATAAACACAATGAGGTCCGACTGTTCGGGGTACCCTATAGCCCTGATTCACAGCTTAGCTTAGAAAGGGTCAAAAGCTACATTACAAGATCATGATTTTCATTAAATAGAAAGGATCAGATCCCGGCCAGTCTGCCAGGGCAAGAGGCAAGAAAAAGGCAATAGAACATAAACTATGGCAGAGAAAAATGAGTTCTTAATTTAAACCAGACTGCAGACTTTGCAATTTGAGTCTGAAGGAAAACAAAATGAAAGATGGTTTTTATTATTCAGCATTCCCAGGTTAACAAAAACAGGAAAAGAGGAGGGGAAATAAAAAAGCTGGCACTCATCTCTCCGTCAAGAAAAAAAAAAAAAAGTATTATTATAGTAGTTTCTTTATTGGTGCTCTTTTGAGTGGATCTACATTTAGGGCCGGAATACAAGTGGAGCGCAAATTTAAAGGGACAGTCAAGTCCAAAAAAAAACTTTCATGTTTCAAATAGGGCATGTAATTTTAAATAACTTTCCAATTTACTTTTATCACCAATTTTGCTTTGTTCTCTTGGTATTCTTAGTTGAAAGCTAAACCTAGGAGGTTCATATGCAAATTGAAGGCCGCCTCTAATCTAAATGCATTTTGATAGTTTTTCACCACTAGAGGGCATTATTTCACGTGTTTCATATAGATAACATTGAGCTCTTGCACGTGAATTTATCATGGAGACAGCATTGATTGGCTAAAATGCAAGTCTGTCAAAAGCACTGAAATGAGGGGGCAGTCTGCTGAGGCTTAGATACAAGGTAATTACAGAGGTAAAACGTGTATAATTATAACTGTGTTGGTTATGCAAAACTGGAGAATTGGTCATTAAGGGATTATCTATCTTTTAAAACAACAACAATTCTGGTGTTGACTGTCCCTTTAACTTTAGCCTATAAACGGTCAAATTTTCCCATTTATGGGCGCATGTTACATAACCAGCCATTACAAGTGGTTGATTAATGCTACTGCGAGCTTGCGGTAGCAATTTGCGCTCCAAAAAATGAACCAGAAGTCAGACATCTGGTTAAAGGGACACTGAACCCATATTTTTTCTTTGATGATTCGGATAGAGCATGCAATTTTAGGCAACTTTCTTATTTAAAATTAGGAAATTTCTAAAAATTGCATGCACTATCTAAATCATGAAAGAAAAAAAATGGGTTTAGTATCCATTTAATTTAAAAAAGGTCCCCCCAATTGCCCCCAAAATAAAGAGTTTTGTTCCCTTCTTTTATTAAAAATTATGACCATTTTTATATTTTTGAAATATGACTACACAAAGCAGTTTTAAGGTGTTAAAGTGTGCGGATGTGGGGTGTTAGAAAAAAAAAAAAAAAACGGCACAGGAAACATTGCAGTCTATGGGTATTGTGTTATTCCTATAAATATATATGTATATGCTAATATACATAAATATTTATCTGTTAATATGTTTATATTCATATATATTTAAAATGTGCTGCCCATCATTGCGTGACTTACGGCATGAAAATGAGGCTCCGATTGGAGCCTATAGAAGCATGTTCTTGTGAGCGCAAAGCTTCCCTGCAATGCAAACGTGAGGTTGTGTTCGCAATGCGCTCTACTTATAGGGGTCAATTTATTAATGTGCGAGCAGACATGATACGATGAAGCGTATCATGTCCGCTGCACATTGATAAATGCAGACAGCATACGCTCTTGGCATTTATCATTGCACCAGCAGTTCTTGTGAACTTCTGGCGCAATGCTGCCCCCTGCAGAGCAGGGGGTGTCAATCAACCTGATCATATTGTATTAAGGGACAGTGCCACCACAGTATGCCCAGTATGCCATCTCTGGAGCTTCTGTATTGTTCATCCGAGAACTGGGTGGGCAGCCCCGCAACATGATCATATAGACCTATTAGTAACAAAGGAGATACACTCCATTGTGTACAGAGGGAATTAAAGAGAATATGGTGAGAGCTGCGGAATTAGGAGACAGCTCTGAAGCGCACACTCTTCCCCAGACCATCACCGGTACAGGTAGTAAGTTATTTGCTTCACCTCTCTATATAATACATGCAGAAGATACATAGGCCTAGATTTGGAGTTTGGCGGTAGATGGGCTGTTAACGCTCCGCTGGCTTTTTTCTGGCCGCACCATAAAATTAACTCTGGTATCGAGAGTTCAAAAAAAGGCTGCGTTAGGCTCCAAAAAAGGAGCGTAGAGCATTTTTACCGCAAATGCAACTCTCGATACCAGAGTTGCTTACGGATGCGGCCAGCCTCAAAAACGTGCTCGTGCACGATTCTCCCATAGGAAACAATGGGGCTGTTTGAGCTGAAAAAAAAACTAACACCTGCAAAAAAGCAGCGTTCAGCTCCTAACGCAGCCCCATTGTTTCCTATGGGGAAACACTTCCTACGTCTGCACCTAACACTCTAACATGTACCCCGAGTCTAAACACCCCTAACCTTACACTTATTAACCTCTAATCTGCCGCCCCCGCTATCGCTGACCCCTGCATTATATTATTAACCCCTAATCTTCCGCTCCGTAAACCGCCGCTACCTACGTTATCCCTATGTACCCCTAATCTGCTGCCCCTAACACCGCCGACCCCTGTATTATATTTATTAACCCCTAACCTGCCCCCCACAATGTCGCCGCCAGCTACCTACAATAATTAACCCCTAATCTTCCGACCGCAAAGCGCCGCCACCTACGTTATCCTTATGTACCCCTAATCTGCTGCCCCTAACACCGCCGACCCCTATATTATATTTATTAACCCCTAATCTGCCCCCCACAACGTCGCCGACACCTGCCTACACTTATTAACCCCTAATCTGCCGAGCGGACCTGAGCGCTACTATAATAAAGTTATTAACCCCTAATCCGCCTCACTAACCCTATAATAAATAGTATTAACCCCTAATCTGCCCTCCCTAACATCGCCGACACCTAACTTCAATTATTAACCCCTAATCTGACGACCGGAGCTCACTGCTATTCTAATAAATGTATTAACCCCTAAAGCTAAGTCTAACCCTAACACTAACACCCCCTAACTTAAATATAATTTAAATCTAACGAAATTAATTAACTCTTATTAAATAAATTATTCCTATTTAAAGCTAAATACTTACCTGTAAAATAAATCCTAATATAGCTACAATATAAATTATAAATATATTGTAGCTATTTTAGGATTAATATTTATTTTACAGGCAACTTGGTAATTATTTTAACCAGGTACAATAGCTATTAAATAGTTAAGAACTATTTAATAGTTACCTAGTTAAAATAATAACAAAATTACCTGTAAAATAAATCCTAACCTAAGTTATAATTAAACCTAACACTACCCTATCAATAAATTAATTAAATAAAATACCTACAATTACCTACAATTAACCTAACACTACACTATCAATAAATAAATTAAATACAATTCCTACAAATAACTACAATGAAATAAACTAACTAAAGTACAAAAAATAAAAAAGAACTAAGTTACAAAAAATAAAAAAATATTTACAAACATAAGAAAAATATTACAACAATTTTAAACTAATTACACCTACTCTAAGCCCCCTAATAAAATAACAAAGACACCCAAAATAAAAAAATGCCCTACCCTATTCTAAATTAATACATTTAAAAGCTCTTTTACCTTACCAGCCCTGAACAGGGCCCTTTGCGGGGCATGCCCCAAGAAAATCAGCTCTTTTGCCTGTAAAAAAACCATACAATACCCCCCCCCAACATTACAACCCACCACTCACATACCCCTAATCTAACCCAAACCCCCCTTAAATAAACCTAACACTAAGCCCCTGAAGATCTTCCTACCTTGTCTTCACCATACCAGGTTCACCGATCGGTCCAGAAGAGCTCCTCCGATGTCCTGATCCAAGCCCAAGCGGGGGGCTGAAGAGGTCCATGATCCAGCTGAAGTCTTCATCCAAGCGGGGCAGAAGAGTTCTTCCATCCGACTGAAGTCTTCATCCAAGCGGCATCCATCCGGAGCGAAGCGGCAGCATCCTGAAGACCTCCACCGCGGAACATCCATCCTGGCCGACGACTGAACGACGAATGACGGTTCCTTTAAATGACGTCATCCAAGATGGCGTCCCTCGAATTCCGATTGGCTGATAGGATTCTATCAGCCAATCGGAATTAAGGTAGGAATATTCTGATTGGCTGGACCTCTTCAGCACCGGATGCCAGGACCGATCGGTGATACCTGGATGGTGAAGACAAGGTAGGAAGATCTTCAGGGGCTTAGTGTTAGGTTTATTTAAGGGGGGTTTGGGTTAGATTAGGGGTATGTGGGTGGTGGGTTGTAATGTTGGGGGGGGGGTATTGTATGTTTTTTTTTACAGGCAAAAGAGATGATTTTCTTGGGGCATGCCCCGCAAAGGGCCCTGTTCAGGGCTGGTAAGGTAATAGAGCTTTTACATTTATTAATTTAGAATAGGGTAGGGCATTTTTTATTTTGGGGGTCTTTGTTATTTTATTAGGGGGCTTAGAGTAGGTGTAATTAGTTTAAAATTGTTGTAATATTTTTCTAATGTTTGTAAATATTTTTTTATTTTTTGTAACTTAGTTCTTTTTTATTTTTTGTACTTTAGTTAGTTTATGTAATTGTAGTTATTTGTAGCAATTGTATTTAATTTATTTATTGATAGTGTAGTGTTAGGTTAATTGTAGGTAATTGTAGGTAGTTTATTTAATTAATTTATTGATAGGGTAGTGTTAGGTTTAATTATAACTTAGGTTAGGATTTATTTTACAGGTAAATTTGTTATTATTTTAACTAGGTAACTATTAAATAGTTCTTAACTATTTAATAGCTATTGTACCTGGTTAAAATAATTACAAAGTTACCTGTAAAATAAATATTAATCCTAAAATAGCTACAATATAATTATAATTTATATTGTAGCTATATTAGGATTTATTTTACAGGTAAGTATTTAGCTTTAAATAGGAATAATTTATTTAATAAGAGTTAATTAATTTCGTTAGATTTAAATTATATTTAAGTTAGGGGGGTGTTAGTGTTAGGGTTAGACTTAGCTTTAGGGGTTAATCCATTTATTATAGTAGCGATGAGCTCCGGTCGTCAGATTAGGGGTTAATAATTGAAGGTAGGTGTCGGCGATGTTAGGGAGGGCAGATTAGGGGTTAATACTATTTATGATAGGGTTAGTGAGGCGGGTTAGGGGTTAATACATTTATTATAGTAGCGCTCAGGTCCGCTCGGCAGATTAGGGGTTAATAAGTGTAGGCAGGTGTCGGCGACGTTGTGGGGGGCAAGTTAGGGGTTAATAAATATAATACAGGGGTCGGCGGGGTTAGGGGCAGCAGATTAGGGGTACATAAGTATAACGTAGTTGGCGGTCGGCAGATTAGGGGTTAAAAAAATTTAATCGAGTGGCGGCGATGTGGGGGGACCTCGGTTTAGGGGTACATAGGTAGTTTATGGGTGTTAGTGTACTTTAGGGTACAGTAGTTAAGAGCTTTATGAACCGGCGTTAGCCCAGAAAGCTCTTAACTCCTGCTATTTTCCTGCGGCTGGAGTTTTGTCGTTAGAGCTCTAACGCTCACTTCAGAAACGACTCTAAATACCAGCGTTAGAAAGATCACATTGAAAAGATAGGATACGCAATTGACGTAAGGGGATCTGCGGTATGGAAAAGTCGCGGCTGAAAAGTGAGCGTTAGACCCTTTAATCACTGACTCCAAATACCGGCGGTAGCCTAAAACCAGCGTTAGGAGCCTCTAACGCTGGTTTTCACGGCTACCGCCGAACTCTAAATCTAGCCGATAGAAAGAAAACTATTCCTCTTACACAAAAATAATAATAAAATGTAAGATTTGGGTTTCAGCTACTTTGGGCAGTGCCAAGATCACGGCAAGTTGAGTGGTGAAGTGAAGCCGCCAACTGCGCAGAGTAATTGCCAGGGATATATTTCCAGTAAATTCCGGTCATGTGGACCTTCTGGCGCTCATGTTAGAAATCAGCAGATTAAAGAAACTTTTGCTATGCATTCTACTCTCTGACAGGGTATAACTGTGTTATGATATGCAGCGTATACATAGGGATGCGCAAAGATGGCTCAGCCATAGCGTTACTGTATTATCCTAGGGAAAGCTGGGCTTAAAGGGACACTCTAGTCAAATTTAAACTTTCATGATTCACAACGAGCAGTAATTTTAAACAACGTTCCATTTTACTTCCATTAACAAAATGTGCAGCCTTTTTTTATATTTACACTTTTTGAGTCACCAGCTCCTACTGAGCATGTGCAAGAATTCACAGAATATACGTATATGCATTTGTGATTGGCTGATGGCTGTCACATGATTCAGGAGGAGTGGAAAAAGACAGAACTTTGTAATTTGTCAGAAAGAAATCTACTACTCATTTGAAGTTCAGACTTATCATAAATGTGTTGATTATGCAAATCTACCGTATTTACTTGTATTTTAAAAGGGATATTAAACTGCTGGGTACAACTATAGTAGCAGGTTACTAATCGCCATCCTATTATTTTCCCTCCTGTACCTGGAGCTCTCTTTAAAGCTGTTCTTTTATTTTAACTAATTACAGAATCTAGTTTTTAAAGCTCTGCATTTTATACTGGGCGCGGCCATCTTGTTGCACATGTATTGTTGTATCGTGACAGAAGCAGTGCACTTTTACAGTAACTGCTGTACTTCTCACTTCGGTTTATCTCACATAATAGAGAGCAGAAAGAGTCACATTTTTCCAGTTTTTTTGCACAATTTAAAAGTTACATAACAAATATAAGCAGCAAGATGGCGGCCCCCAGTGAGAAGATGCAGCGCTTTACTAAAACACTTGTAATGTGTTAAAATAAGAGAACAACTTTGAAAACAGCTGCAGCAACAATAGGGAAATCAATACCATAGTGAGTAGTAACCCTGATAGTGTAGTTGTACTAAGTAGTTTAATGTCCCTTTAATGCTAAATACTGGGACATTCAAAACAGTGATAGGAGTGGTCAGAACTCAGGACTGGTGTTAAAGGGACATACAGGTGAAACTCGAAAAATTAGAATATCCTGCAAAAGTTCATTTATTTCACTAATGCAACTTAAAATGTGAAACTAATATATGAAATAGACTCATAACATGCAAACCAAGATAGTTCAAGCTGTGATTTGTCATAATTGTGATGATTATGGGTTACAGCTCATGAAAACCCCAAATCCACAATCTCAGAAAATTAGAATATTACATGCAATCAATAAAACAAGGATTGTACATACCTGTAGAACAATATCGGACCTCTGAAAAGTATAAGCATGCATACTGTATGTACTCAGTACTTGGTTTGGGCCCCTTTTGCAGCAATTATTGCCTCAATGCGGCGTGGCATGGAAGCTATCAGTCTGTGGCACTGCTGAGGTGTTATGGAAGACCAGGATGCTTCAATAGCGGCCTTCAGCTCTTCTGCATTGTTCGGTCTCATGTCTCTCATCTTTCTCTTGGCAATGCCCCATAGATTCTCTATGGGGTTCAGGTCAGGCGAGTTTGAAGGCCAATCAAGCACAGTAATCCCACGGTAATTGAACCAGGTTTTGGTGCTTTTGTCAGTGTGGGCAGGTGCCAAGTCCTGCTGGAAAATGAAGTCAGCATCCCCATAGAGCTCGTCTGCGGAAGGAAGCATGAAGTGCTCCAAAATCTCCTTGTAGACGGCTGTGTTGACCCTGGACTTAATGAAGCACAGTGGACCAACACCAGCAGATGACATGGCTCCCCAAATCAACACAGACTGTGGAAACTTCACACTGGACTTCAAGCATCTTGCAGTGTGTGCCTCTCCATTCTTCCTCCATACTCTGGGTCCTTGGTTTCCAAATGAGATGCAAAATTTGCTCTCATCAGAAAAGAGGACTTTGGACCACTGAGCAACAGACCAGGTCTGTTTTTCTTCAGCCCAGGTAAGATGCTTCTGGCGTTGTTTGTTGTTCAGGAGTGGCTTGACAAGAGGAATACGACATTTGAAACCCATGTCCAGGATCCGTCTGTGTGTGGTGGCTCTTGTGAAAGTCCCCAACACTTTTGAATGGCCTTTTCCTGACAATCCTCTCCAGGCTGCGGTCATCCCTGCTGCTTGTGCACCTTTTTCTTCCACACTTTTCCCTTCCACATAACTTTCTATTAATGTGCTTTGATACAGCACTTTGGGAACATCCAACTTCTTTTGCAATTACCTTTTGAGGCTTTCCCTCCTTTATGGAGGGTGTCAATGATGGTTTTCTGCACAACTGTCAGGTCAGCAGTCTTTCCCATGATTGTGATTCCTACTGAACCAGACTGAGAGACCATTTAAAGGCTTAGGAACCCTTTGCAGGTGTTATGGCTTAATTAGCTGATTAGAGTGGGACATTTTGAGCCTAGAATATTGCACCTTTTCACAATATTCTAATTTTCTGATATTGTGGATTTGGGGTTTTTATGAGCTGTAAGCCATAATCATCACAATTATGACAAACCACGGCTTGAACTATCTTGCTTTGCATTAGATATGTGTGATTCGTTTCGGATCGATTCGGAAATTCTGTAAATTCGGCGATTCGGATCTAACCGAATTTCCGAATTAAAATACTGCAGAATTTACCGAATAAATCCGAATTACTTCAGATTTATTCGGTAAATTCGGATGGCCATGGATTACACTACTATTGTACAGTATAAGTCTAATCCCACCTAACACTTACTGAAATTACGAGCCGAACCGAATCCAGCCGAATTTAGTACATAATACTAGTCTAATCCCACCTAACATTTACCAAAATTCCGAATTTCTGAACCGAACCGAATCGAACCGAATCCAGCCGAATTTATTCGAATCCGAATGAATCCGAAACAAATCCGAACCGAATTTATTCGAATCCAAATGAATCCGAAACAAATTCGAACCGAATTGATTAAAATTTTTCCGAATTCGAATCGCTCCAAACCGAAATTCGAAAAA
This sequence comes from Bombina bombina, assembly GCF_027579735.1. Classification (NCBI taxonomy): domain Eukaryota; kingdom Metazoa; phylum Chordata; class Amphibia; order Anura; family Bombinatoridae; genus Bombina; species Bombina bombina. The sequence continues at coordinate 94,861,240 of NC_069510.1, forward strand.
ATCCGAATCGATCCGAACCAAACCGAATTTTTTCACCATGCACATGTCTACTTTGCATGTAATGAGTCTATCTCATATATTAGTTTCACCTTTTAAGTTGCATTAGTGAAATAAATGAACTTGTGCACGATATTCTAATTTTTCGAGTTTCAACTGTAAAACCCAAAAATGTTCTTTCATGATTCAGATAGAACATACAATTTTAAAAAACTTTCCAATTGACTTCTTTTATCATTTTTTTTTCATTTTCTTGTTATCTTTTGTTGAAAAGCAGGGAAGGTAAGTTCAGGAGTGTGCACGTTACTGCAGCAATATATGACAGCAATTTTGCAACAATGTACATTATCAAGATCACTATATGGCAGCACTATTTCCTGCCATGTAGTTTCCTAAACATGTGCATGCCTATCTAGATATCTCTTCAACAACGAATGAAGCAAATTTAACAATAGAAGTAAATTGGATTTTTTTTTAAATTGTATTCTCTGAGCCATGAAAGAAAATGTTGGGGTTTCATGTCCCTTTAACAAGACATAGGGCCCCATGATCTAAACTTTGCCAGAATAGAATTGTGGGGGGGTTTTGCCGACCCTCGCAGGGGCCTATAGATGTGTCCTATTGAAAGTAATGGAGTTTGCTGGAAAGGGACACTTTGCTCCGTTGAGTAAATCCTGCAGCCAATATAAATCACATTACGCGGATTTCTGCGTATAGCATCTTATAATCGTCTATATTTTCGTATGAATGTGTTTTTATTAGGTTTAAAAATATTTTAGAGAAGCTCGCCACCTTTTCGTTTGCAAGAAAAAGCTGGAACTCCCATGTTCAGCCCATTTTAAGGAAGAAGAAAAAATTACGCTTTTGCAATTTGTACTTATAAGCGTGTTTTTGTGTATCCAGTGCACTTAATTTACAATTTACGCTGTGCATATTTTTATATGATTTATTCCTGGGTAATTTACATATACATTTTTGTTTGATAAAATACGATTTTTGGTGAAGAATTTTGTTACAATTTATGATGCACCTTAACAGTACAATTTATTTCTTGCCTATTTTTATGTGAATGGTTTAATTATTCCTTTTCTAAGCTATTTAAAATATGATTTTCATAGTGCACTTTTGTAATAAAGGCATCTCCTCCCCATACGAATATACAAAGTACAACCCTTAGCGAGGGTAAAAATTGGCGTTATATAACTCCATCAGGGAAATATAAGTACTGGCGAGCATTCTTATAGAATCTCACCAGCCCAGAGACCGTTAGATTATCCAACCCATATAGTGAACAAACTTTTAAGATGCGCTGTCATTTGGCGATTGTGCTTTATGTGAGCTGCCATTACACTTAGTAAAACCTCTTGAATTACACATATGATAGACGTGTGCACAGACAAAACAGATGGTTTGGGATGAATTGTTCATCATGGAAAATGTATTTTTCTTCATTCAAGATTAGTTCATAGGGTCATTTGGTTCAGACGAATTTTGTCAACATAATTTGTTTGCTAATGGAAATATGATAACCCCTTATTTCCTATGAAGGAAATTTTCAGGGCTGTAGAGGAGCAGCTGAACAGCAGCTTAAACTTAAATAAAGTTAAAGTAGTAGCTAGCGCATAAAATATATGTTTAAAATGTATTTCTTCTTTATAATAAGGTCAGAACTGTCAAGAACTAGTCAAAGTTAAAGGGACACTGAACCCAAATGTTTTCATTCATGATTCATAGAGCATGCAATTTTAAGCAACTTTCTAATTTACTTCTATTATCAATCGGCTAGATTACGAGTTTTGCGTTATGAGGGGTGCAGTGCTAACTTGCACGTTATTGTCACCGCTCACTTACCTACAGCGTTGGTATTACAGGTTTTTCTAAACCCGGCGTTAAAAGACAAGAAGTGAGCGTAGAGCAAAATTGTGCTCCATACCGCACTCCAATACCAGCGCTGCTAAAGTCAGCGGTGAGCTGGTTGTACATGCTCGTGCACTATTTCCCCATAGACATCAATGGGGAGAGCCGGCTGAAAAAAGTCTAACACCTGTAAAAAAGCAGCGTAAAGCTCCGTAACGCAGCCCCATTGATTCCTATGGGGAAACTACATATATGTTTACATCTAACACCCTAACATGAACCCTGAGACTAAAGACCCCTAATCTTACACTTAACCCCTAATCTGCCGTCCCTGACATCTCAGACACCTACATTATACTTATTAACCCCTAATCTGCCGCTCCCGACATCTCCGCCACCTACATTATACTTATTAACCCCTTATCTGCTGCCCCCAACATCGCCAACACCTACATTATATTTATTAACCCCTAATCTCCCTCCCCCAATGTCACCGCAACCTACCTACATTTATTAACCCCTAATCTGCCGCCCCCAACGTCGCCGCCACTATAATAAACATATTAACCCCTAAACCGCATATTAACCCCTAAACTCCCGCATCGTAAACATTAGTTAAATATTATTAACCCCTAATTTGCCGCCACTAACATCGCCGCCACCTACCTACAATTATTAACCCCTAATCTGCCGCCCCCAACGTCGCCGCCACTATATTATATTTATCAAACCCTAAACCTAAGTCTAACCCTAACCCTAACACCCCCTAACTTAAATATAATTAAAATAAATCTAATAAAAACCTACTATTAAAGGATTACTTTCTGTTATAATTTTTAAGCTAAACAACTAACATATTAAAGTTAATAAACATTAATTAAAACCTACTGACCTATATTTTCTCCAAAACAAATTTTCATAACGTTCTAAAAGTTATATATTTTATTCGCCGATGATGTCACGTTATCCTGCCCACTATTTTCAGCACTGCATGTTCAAAATACTTAAACCAATAACTTTGTGTTTAAAGCGCCATTTTGAAACCTAGGTATTGTAAACGGATTGGTACAGAGCAAAGGATACCCACGGAGTGGGTTTGGAAAACAATTAAATTTGCAGACAAGATTTCTGATATACGGTAGAGATATGTTAATGAAATGCAATTGATAAAAAGCGTATTTGGGGTAGTTAGTTAGTAACAGGCATAGAAAATATTTACTTACAGTGGCCCTTTAATAACTAAATAATTCCTATTTAAAACTAAATACTTACCTGTAAAATAAACCCTAAGCTAGCTACAATATAACTAATAGTTACATTGTATCTAGCTTAGGGTTTATTTTTATTTTACAGGCAAGTTTGTATTTATTTTAACTAGGTAGAATAGTTACTAAATAGTTATTAACTATTTACTAACTACCTAGTTAAAATAAATACAAATTTACCTGTAAAATAAAACCTAACCTGTCGTACACTAACACCTAACCTTACACTACAATTAAATAAATTACATAAATTAAATACAATTAACTAAATTAAATACAATTACCTAAATTACAAAAACCCCCACTAAATTACACAAGATAAAAAACAAATTACAAGATATTTAAACTAATTACACCTAATCTAATAGCCCTATAAAAATAAGAAAAGCCCCCCCCCCCAAATAAAAAACCCTAGCCTAAACTAAACTACCAATAGCCCTTAAAAGGGCATTTTGTGGGGCATTGCCCCAAATAAATCAGCTCTTTTCCCTGAAAAGGGCATTTGGATGGGCATTGCCCTTAAAAGGGCATTTAGCTCTATTGCAGCCCACAGCCCTAACCTAAAAATAAAACCCACCCAATAAACCCTTAAAAAAACCTAACACTAACCCCCTGAAGATCCACTTACAGTTTTGAAGATCCGACATCCATCCTCAACGAAGCCGGGAGAAGTCTTCATCCAAGCCGAGAGAAGCGGTCCTCCAGACGGGCAGAAGTCTTCAGCCAGATGGAATCTTCTATCTTCATCCATCCAGCGCAGAGCGGGTCCACCTTCAAGACATCCCGCATCAGCCAATAGGATTTTTTCAACCTTAATAAAATTTTGATAGAATTCTATCAGCCAATCGGAATCTAAGGGACGCCATCTTGGATGACGTCATTTAAAGGGAAATTAATTCGGAAGAAGACGTCGATTGAAGAGGTTGCTCCACGCCGGATGGATGAAGATAGAAGATGCCATCTGGATGAAGACTTCTGCCCATCTGGAGGACCACTTCTCCCGGCTTGGATGAAGACTTCTCCCGGCTTCGTTGAGGACTTCTTGCCGCTTCGATGAGGACTTCTCCCGGTTTCGTTGAGGATGGATGTTGGATCTTCAAAACTGTAAGTGGATCTTCAGGGGGTTGGTGTTAGGTTTTTTTAATGGTTTATTGGGTGGGTTTTATTTTTAGGTTAGGGTTTTGGGCTGCAATAGAGCTAAATGCCCTTTTAAGGGCAATGCCCATCCAAATGCCCTTTTCAGGGCAATGGGGAGCTTAGGTTTTATTAGTTAAGGTTTTATTTTGGGGGGTTGGTTGTGTGGGTGGTGGGTTTTACTGTTGGGGGGGTTGTTTGTATTTTTTTTTCAGGTAAAAGAGCTGATTTCTTTGGGGCAATGCCCCGCAAAAGGCCCTTTTAAGGGCTATTGGTAGTTTAGTTTAGGCTAGGTTTTTTTTATTTTGGGGGGCTTTTTTATTTTGATAGGGCTATTAGGTGTAATTAGTTTACATGTCTTGTAATTTGTTTTTTATTTTGTGTAATTTTGTGGGGTTTTTTGAAATTTAGATAATTGTATTTAATTTATTTAATTGTATTTAATTTAGGTAATTGTTAGTGTAACTTAGGTTAGGTTTTATTTTACAGGTAAATTTGTATTTATTTTAGCTAGTTAGTTAGTAAATAGTTAATAACTATTTACTAACTATTCTACCTAGTTAAAGGGACATGAAACCCAATTTTTTTATTCCGTGATTTAGAAAGAGCATGTCATTTTAAACAACTTTCTAATTTACTTCTATTATCTAATTTGCTTCATTCTCTTGATATCACTTGCTCAAAAGCAAATCTAGATATGCTCAGTAGCTGCTGATTGGTTGCTGCACATAGAGGCCTTGTGTGATTGGCTCACACATGTGCATTGCTATTTCTTCAACAAAGGATATCTAAAGAATTGAGCAATTTACATGATAGAAGTAAATTGGAAAGTTGTTTAAAATTGCATGCCCTATTTTAATCATGAAAGTTTAATTTTGACTAGACTGTCCCTTTAAAATAAATACAAACTTGCCTGTAAAATAAAAATAAACCCTAAGCTAGATACAATGTAACTATTAGTTATATTGTTGCTAGCTTAGGGTTTATTTTACAGGTAAGTATTTAGTTTTAAATAGGATTTATTTAGTTATTAATTGTAGGTTTTATTTAGGTTTATTTGAATTATATTTAAGTTAGGGGGTGTTAGGGTTAGACTTAGGTTTAGGGGTTAATAAATATAATATAGTGGCGGCAGATTAGGGGTTAATAAATGTAGGTAGGTGGCGGCAATGTTAGGGACAGCAGATTAGGGGTTAATAATATTTAACTAGTGTTTGCAAGGCGGGAGTGCTGCGGTTTAGGGGTTAATAATTTTCTTTTAGTGTTTGATATACGGGAGGGCCTCGGTTTTATGAGGCTTAACGCTGCTTTTTTACTCATAATGCAAAACTCGTAATCTAGCCGAATGTTTCTTCATTCTCTTGCTATCTTCATTTGAAAAGCAAGAATGTAAGTTTAGAAGCCGGCCCATTTTTGGTTCACAACCTGGGTTGTCCTTGCTGATTGGACAGCACCAATAAAAAAGTGCTGTCCAGGGTCTGAACTAAAAATTGTCTGGCTCCTTAGCTTAGATGCCTTCTTTTTCAAATAAAGGCCTAGATTTGGAGTTTGGCGGTAGCCGTGAAAACCAGCGTTAGAGGCTCCTAACGCTGGTTTTTAGGCTACCGCCGGTATTTGGAGTCAGTCAAAAAAGGGTCTAACGCTCACTTTTCAGCCGCGACTTTTCCATACCGCAGATCCCCTTACGTCAATTGCGTATCCTATCTTTTCAATGGGATCTTTCTAACTCCGGTATTTAGAGTCGTGTCTGAAGTGAGCGTTAGAATTCTAACGACCAAACTCCAGCCGCAGAAAAAAGTCAGTAGTTAAGAGCTTTTTGGGCTAACGCCGGTTCATAAAGCTCTTAACTACTGTGCTCTAAAGTACACTAACACCCATAAACTACCTATGTACCCCTAAACTGAGGTCCCCCCACATCGCCGCCACTCGATTAAAATTTTTTAACCCCTAATCTGCCGACCGCCACCTACGTTATACTTATGTACCCCTAATCTGCTGCCCCTAACACCGCCGACCCCTATATTATATTTATTAACCCCTAATCTGCCCCCCACAATGTCGCCGCCAACTACCTACAATAATTAACCCCTAATCTGCCGACCGCAAAGCGCCGCTACTTAAGTTATCCTTATGTACCCCTAATCTGCTGCCCCTAACACCGCCGACCCCTATATTAAATTTATTAACCCCTAATCTGCCCCCCACAACGTCCCGCTACCTACCTACACTTATTAACCCCTAATCTGCCGAGCGGACCGCACCGCTATTATAATAAAGTTATTAACCCCTAATCCGCCTCACTAACCCTATAATAAATAGTATTAACCCCTAATCTGCCCTCCCTAACATCGCCGACACCTAACTTCAAGTATTAATCCCTAATCTGCCAATCGGAGCTCACCGCTACTCTAATACATTTTTTAACCCCTAAAGCTAAGTCTAACCCTAACACTAACACCCCCCTAAGTTAAATATAATTTTATTCTAACGAAATAAATTAACTCTTATTAAATAAATTATTCCTATTTAAAGCTAAATACTTACCTGTAAAATAAACCCTAATATAGCTACAATATAAATAATAATTATATTGTAGCTATTTTAGCATTAATATTTATTTTACAGGCAACTTTGTAATTATTTTAACCAGGTACAATAGCTATTAAATAGTTAAGAACTATTTAATAGCTACCTAGTTAAATTAAGTACAAAATTACCTGTAAAATAAATCCTAACCTAAGTTACAATTAAACCTAACACTACACTATCAATAAATTAATTAAATAAAATACCTACAATTACCTACAATTAAACCTAACACTACACTATTAATAAATTAATTAAATACAATATCTACAAATAACTACAATGAAATAAACTAACTAAAGTACAAAAAATAAAAAAGAACTAAGTTACAAAAAATAAAAAAATATTTACAAACATAAGAAAAATATTACAACAATTTTAAACTAATTACACCTACTCTAAGCCCCCTAATAAAATAACAAAGACCCCCAAAATAAAAAAAAATGCCCTACCCTATTCTAAATTACTAAAGTTCAAAGCTCTTTTACCTTACCAGCCCTGAACAGGGCCCTTTGCGGGGCATGCCCCAAAAAATTCATCTCTTTTTCCTGTAAAAAAACACATACAATAGCCCCCCCCCCAACATTACAACCCACCACCCACATACCCCTATTCTATTGGCTGATCGGAACAGCCAATAGAATGCGAGCTCAATCTGATTGGCTGATCGGATCAGCCAATCGGATTGAACTTGATTCTGATTGGCTGATTCCATCAGCCAATCAGAATATTCCTACCTTAATTCCGATTGGCTGATAGAATCCTATCAGCCAATCGGAATTCGAGGGACGCCATCTTGGATGACGTCCCTTAAAGGAACCGTCATTCGTCGTCTAGTCGTCGGTTGAAGAGGATGTTCCGCGTTGGCTTGGAAGAAGATGGCTCCGCTCCGCTCCAGAAGAAAGAAGATTGAAGATGCGGCTTGATAGAAGACTTCATCCCGATGATGGACTTCCGACTTCAGCCCAATGATGGATTTCTTCAGCTGCCGCTTGGATCCAGACTTCAGCCCGAGGATGGATATCACTCTTCAGCCCCCCGCTTGGGCTTGGATCAAGACTCTGGACCGATCGTGAACCCGGCGAGGTGAACACAAGGTAGTAAGATCTTCAGGGGCTTAGTGTTAGGTTTATTTAAGGGGGGTTTGGGTTAGATTAGGGGTATGTGGGTGGTGGGTTGTAATGTTGGGGGGGGGTATTGTATGTGTTTTTTTACAGGAAAAAGAGCTGAATTTTTTGGGGCATGCCCCGCAAAGGGCCCTGTTCAGGGCTGGTAAGGTAAAAGAGCTTTGAACTTTAGTAATTTAGAATAGGGTAGGGCATTTGTTTATTTTGGGGGTCTTTGTTATTTTATTAGGGGGCTAAGAGTAGGTGTAATTAGTTTAAAATTGTTGTAATATTTTTCTTATGTTTGTAAATATTTTTTTATTTTTTGTAACTTAGTTCTTTTTTATTTTTTGTACTTTAGTTAGTTTATTTCATTGTAGTTATTTGTAGATATTGTATTTAATTAATTTATTGATAGTGTAGTGTTCGGTTTAATTGTAGGTAATTGTAGGTATTTTATTTAATTAATTTATTGATAGTGTAGTGTTAGGTTTAATTGTAACTTAGGTTAGGATTTATTTTACAGGTAATTTTGTACTTATTTTAACTAGGTAGCTATTAAATAGTTCTTATTGTACCTGGTTAAAATAATTACAAAGTTGCCTGTAAAATAAATATTAATCCTAAAATAGCTACAATATAATTATTATTTATATTGTAGCTATATTAGGGTTTATTTTACAGGTATTTAGCTTTAAATAGGAATAATTTATTTAATAAGAGTTAATTTATTTCGTTAGAATAAAATTATATTTAACTTAGGGGGGTGTTAGTGTTAGGGTTAGACTTAGCTTTAGGGGTTAAAAAATTTATTAGAGTAGCGGTGAGCTCCGATCGGCAGATTAGGGGTTAATACTTGAAGTTAGGTGTCGGCGATGTTAGGGAGGGCAGATTAGGGGTTAATACTATTTATTATAGGGTTAGTGAGGCGGATTAGGGGTTAATAACTTTATTATAATAGCGGTGCGGTCCGCTCGGCAGATTAGGGGTTAATAAGTGTAGGTAGGTAGCGGCGACGTTGTGGGGGGCAGATTAGGGGTTAATAAATTTAATATAGGGGTCGGCGGTGTTAGGGACAGCAGATTAGGGGTTCATAGCTATAATGTAGGTTGCGGCGGTGTACGGAGCGGCAGATTAGGGGTTAAAAATGATATGCAGGGTTCAGAGATAGCGGGGGCGGCAGAATAGGGGTTAATAAGTGTAAGGTTAGGGGTGTTTAGACTCGGGGTACATGTTAGGGTGTTAGGCGCAGACGTAGGAAGTGTTTCCCCATAGGAAACAATGGGGCTGCGTTAGGAGCTGAACGCGGCTTTTTTGCAGGTGTTAGGTTTTTTTTCAGCTCAAACAGCCCCATTGTTTTCTATGGGGGAATCGTGCACGAGCACGTTTTTGAGGCTGGCCGCGTCCGTAAGCAACTCTGGTATCGAGAGTTGAAGTTGCGTTAAATATGCTCTACGCTCCTTTTTTGGAGCCTAACGCAGCCATTCTGTGGACTCTCAATACCAGAGTTATTTTAAAGGTGCGGCCAGAAAAAAGCATGTGTTAGCTACGCGGGTCGTTACCGACAAAACTCTAAATCTAGCCGAAAGAAAACAAGAGAATGAAGAAAAATTGATAACAGGAGTAAATTAGAAAGTTGCTTAAAATTGCATGCTCTATCTGAATTACGAAAGAAAAAATTTGGGTTCAGTGTCCCTTTAAATACTTATTGGCTGACACAGACACTGCTGGATTGATATTGAATAGTGTAAAACCGTAATTCTGAAGCCTTTTTCACCTGCAAAGTAGCGGTTTTAACCGCAAGAACCAGTCAACTACATGTTTGTATCCTATAGATTTGTTCCTTTCTTTACTCATTAAAGGAGACACTTTTTTGGCCTTTTCAAACAAATGTAGAGAAAACAACTAAATTATGGATTTTTTGCCTCAATCCAAATGTACACGTCTAATATATAATACAACATTAAAATCTGGTTAAAGGAACATTAAATACTATATACATTTTATAGTAATGAGGTAATTCCGCATCGCCCTCTATTGATCGGTGCTGCCATGTTGAAACCTAGTTTCCAATGCTGACGTGTTTGCACTTGTGCAGTAACCATGGGCAGAACTACCATTAGTGTGGGACGAGGGCCTATAGCAGCCAGTCTATACCTAGGAGTGTGTAGAATGTGTTCAATCGTGATGCAGGGGAGCCTTTTATTAGGGCAGATTGCAGGTTCATCTATGTATCCTCAAAAGGATTATACAGAGCAGCATGTATAATATTACTATTGCTTACTACTGAGTTACCTTTGGAGGGGCCCACAATTGTTTTTCACCAGAGCCCTCTGTTGAGTAGGTGTCCGCTACTGGAAGTAACTCTTCTTCAGATACCTGCAGTGTAACTTAGGTTCCAAAATGGCATCACCCATGATTAGAGGGAGGTGCATAAAATGTATTTAATGTTTAACGTCCCTTTATATACACACACACAAATACTTTAGGAAACAGGCATGTTGCAGAATTTTCGAGTTAGATCCTTGCAGGGGTTTTTCACAGACCTTGACTGAAGCAAGAGCTACGTAGCCAGGGTAAGGGTGATTGGAGAGACATTGATATAAGAAGAGCGCACAATGATAGATAGGTAGCCTCTGATGAAGTGAGGAGGACCTCATGAAACGCGTTAGGCCACGCCCATTGTTATGCGAGACGAGCCTGGAGCGGATTCCCCTTTGCCGGCTTAGAGGGACGCTTGACACACACCAGAGCTCACACTGAAACTTGCACAGCCTTTCAGTATGACAATCATCTCTGATGAAGCACATGTACGCATGCGCGAAACGCGTCAGATAGGAGCTTACCTTGTGTATCATGTTAAAGCCTGCTCCTGAATAAACCACTTTTGGACCTACTGAGAGACTCTGCACCTCTTTTTTCCTCATGACAATCATCAGTGCCTGCTTATACCAGCTTGCAGAGCATCTACTGCTGATCACTGAGAGACCTTGAACCTGTGCCATCCGCTATATGCGTATACAATTGAAACCTTTTATCATACCTCATAAGTGTTTGAGGGTACTTCATGTGAGTGCATTTTACTTGTTTATGTATTAAAGTGTTTTTAACTGATTCAAGCTAAGGGGCCGTGTGACAGACCTCTCAGTACCCGGGCCTGGGTATATCCGCCTGTTCAGCTTCCCTAAAGCTGGAGCCACCAATAAACGGAAAAATTACCCCAATAATCAGACAAGACTGATTTTGGAGTATAACATGAATGACACTTTATTGGAAGAGACACAGACATTTTATACATTATTATACATTTTCAAGGGATAATTCCCCCTTCAACTGGGTAATCAATTAACAGGGGGCCAAGGGGGAGGGCTATTGACTCAGATACGCTCTCTTTGAAGGTAGTAAGATTAGTGGTTTTATGAATGGGGGGGGGATCCAGATGTGGTCTGGAAGTGAGCCTCAGCAAAATCCCTTCCCCCCAACATTCCTGATAGTCCTATTGTCCTCAGTTCATCACAATACTTACCCTGTTCCATAGTCCGGCAGACCCAGCTTGATCCACACGGGTCAGCTTAGGGATGTCCGGAAGTAAAGGACTATTATAAATCCGTTTGCCGGGAAAGGCCATCAGCATTCCCATTTTGCTTTCCTGACCGATATTGTACCGTAAAGTTGTAGGGCTGCAGGGCAAAGCTCCAGCGCAGTAAGCGCCCATTGTCCCTGGAAACTCAGTTGAGCCAAATGAGGGGGTTGTGGTCAGTGAGCACCATAAAAGATCTTCCATAAAGATACAGTTGTAATTTCTTCAAGGCCCACACCAGCGCCAAACACTCCTTCTCTATAGCCACATACCCCACTTCCCGGGGTAGCAGCTTGTGACTGATGTAGGCTCAGAACTGCTCCCAACCCAAAAGTAGAGGCATCTGTGTGGACACAAAAACATTTATTTGGGTCTGGAGCAGGGAGAATGGGTGCTAACGTTAGGGCATTTTTGAGGCATTGAAAGGCAGTTTTGCACTCTGGGGACCACAGGACTTGTCGGAAAGGTTTTTCTTTGTCAGGTCAGTAAGGGGTTTAGCTATCGTACTGTAGCCAGGGACAAACGTCCTGTAATACCCTGTCGTTACGAGGAAAACAAAGACCTTGGTTTTCGTCCGGGGAGTGAGCCACTGGGCAACAGCCTCAACCTTAGCAGGTTTGGGGAGATGTCGCCCACAGCCCACTCAATGCCCGAGAAACTGAACCTCAGACATCCCTATGCTAAATTTATCTGGCTTTAAAGTTAGTCCCACAGCTCTAATGCGGTCCAGAATGGTACCCAGGTCCAGCAAGTGTTCCTCCCAGGTATCGCTGTAGATCGCAATGGAGTCCAGATATGCACAGGCATAGTCCTGCAGGCCATCGAGGAGTTGATCCACCATCTGCTGGAACATTGCCAGAGCTTTCTTCATCCCAAATGGCATGACCGTAAACTGGTACAGGCCGAATAGGGTGATGAACGCCGACTTCAGAATCGCTTACTTTTCCAGCGGAATTTGCCAGTAACCCTTGCATAGGTCAAGGGTGGTCAGAAAGTTTCCCCGAGTGATGCGGTCTAATAGTTCATCCACTTGGGGCATTGGGTAAGCATCAGTCGTGGTGCAGTTAGTAGTTAGGCTATTGGACGGCTCAATGACTCCTAGATCGAGCATCTCCCTGATCTCTTTCCTCATCCCATCTCTAACTGCTTCTGGTACCTGGTAAGCTGCCTGCTGTAGCGGTGGTTATCCCGGGGTCTCCACTCGGTGCACTGCCATGGTACCCAGGGGTGGTGGAGAACATCTCCTGACACTGGCTAAGGGTCCTCCTGACCTGCTCCTTCTGTAAGGTCCCTAACTGCTCATCTAATCTCACTGCCTCTATTCCTACACCATTTCTAGTTCCCTTGGGCAAATACGGCAGGGGAAAGTTTTCCAAGTCTTCCTCGGGAGGAGCGCATATAGGCTACCTCTTCTGACCTCCCCTGGTACACTTTGAGTATATTCACATGGAGGGTCTGCTAGACTCTTCCATCAGAACATTTAGTTGTTTCACCACTTTGTAAGGTCCTTGCCAGGCGGCCTGTAACTTGTCCGTCTTGGTTGGCTTTAGGGTGATAGACAGTGCCCATAAGTTCTTTCAGCCAGTCCCTCAAAGCTAGCACACACCCTACGATAGAGGTCTCCCCTCCTTTGTCCCCTCCTTCCCAATGGGCTCTAAGTAAGTCTAGTGGCCCCCTCACCCTTCTCCCATACAATAGCTCAAATGGGAAGAATCCGGTGGATTCCTGCGGCACCTCCCAAAAAGCAAACAGGAGATGGGGCAGGAATTTCTCCCAATCCCTGTGAGAGGTTGCAAATGTTCAAAGCAATTGCTTCAGAGATCTATTGAACCTTTCACACAGTCCGTTCGTTTGGGGGTGATAAGGAGAGCTATGCAGAGGTTTTATCCCACATAGTTTCCAGAGTTTCTGGGTCAAGAGTATCTCTTGAGGGAAACCCACCCTGGCAAAGATCTGTATCAGGGTATCCGCCACTGTCTCTGCATGGATATTGGTCAGGGGGATTGCCTCCGGGTAGCGGGTAGCATAATCTACCACGGTTAAGATGTATCTCTTACCAGAGGGATTGGGGCGAGGCAGGGATCCAATCAGGTCTACAGCAATCCGGCTAAATGGCTCAGATATTAAACGTAGGGGATACAGGGAAGCCTTGGAGCGGTCACCCTTTTTGCCCACCCACTGACAGATATCGCACATTCTACAGTAGTGTCTGATGTCCTCTGTGATCCCGGGCCAGAAAAACAGCTGAGTAAGGCAATGGTGGGTTTTGGTCACTCCAAAGTGACCGGCTAGGGGAATATCATGCCCGACGCTAAGCAGGTGATGCCGATAGTTCTGCGGCACCACCAGCTGTCACTTGGGCACAGGGTGGGGGCCTTTCCGTCAGTGACCCGGTACAGAAATCCTTTCTCCCACTCTACTCTCTCTCCCTACAAACCTCCATGGTCAGTCCCTGCTCTATCTCTGTAAAAGGCCAGGATAGGGTTAGTCAGGGTGTCTTGGGCAAACTGAGCAGTTGAAGTCCAAGGAAAAGGGAAAAGGGTTGGGGCTGGTTTGGCAGAGTCTTCCCTTACCTGGGTCCCGTCTTCAGGTGGTCACGGCACAGGTTTCGGTTACACCATCCACATGGAATGACAAGGAAAGGTGGCCTAGGTCATTTCCGAGTAATACAGTCACTGGCAGCTCCCGCATTACCCCAACTTCCACGCGCCCTAATCTAAGTAGACATGGGCTGTGGGGATGTGCAGGATCTTGCCTCCGGCTACTCGGACTGCGATTGCTCATTCAGTGTGGTCCTCCGTTGTGACGGTATTGGCAGCACCGCTGTCTTGTAACCCCTGGGTGTGTCGGGTGTTCACCCTCACCTCTTGTCGGTGGTGATACCTGTTGTCTAATGCTGTAGCTTGAACCGGATCAACATGAAGAACTCTGAATTCTTCGCCCTAGGGACCTGCAGGGTGAACCCCTCGGGTGTCTATGCAATGGGCTGCCGCTCTGGATGTGGCTTGGTTCCAGGGGTGCTGCAGGACGCCTCTGGGGCAATTATTTCTGATGTGCCCTACTTTATTTGCAGCCAAAACACAGGGGTCCCGTCTTCCGGAGTAAAAAGGCCGGAGGAGGACGGAAAGGCTGGGTGGGTACTGGGGGCCTCTTTGTGGAAGGCAAGGGATGGGTCAAGGCTGGACTGCTGGGTCTCAGGGGAGGACGGACCTCTGGGTGATGTGTCCTCCGTGCATCCACATATTGGTCTGCCAAGACCGCTGCCTGATCCACGGTTAGCGGTTTGCAATTCCTAACCCAGTCCCGAACCTCCAGGGGTGTCTGTTTGTAGAACTGCTCCATCAAGATCAGTTGGCCCACCTCTTCCAAGGTAGTTGCTTGACTCCCAGCGAACCAGGCATCAACGGACCGGGACATCTGGTGCGCCAATTCAGTGTAGGGATGTCCCTCCCACTTCCGGAGCCCACGGAACTTGAGCCTATGGGACTCTGGGGTAATATCATACCAGGCCAACAATTTCTCCTTGATGCAGTCATAATCTTTTCGATCTCCGCTGGGATAGTTTCAAAAGTGTCTAGAGCTCTTTCAGACAACTTGCTGAGGAGGAGGGTCACCCAGTCTCCCTCATCAATCCCCTGCAGGTCGCACTGTGTCTCAAAGACCTGCAGGTATCAGTCTATCTCCTCCTGGACGTCCTGGAAGGAAGGGAAAGCGGCATAGGGCAACTTCTTTCGACTTCTCGTGTCCACTTCATTGACCAATTGGGCTTCCAGTATCCACAACCGGGTTGCATCTGCGATGATTTGGGTGATCACCTCCGGTGGGGGTGTGGTGCGGTATAGATCTAACCACCACTGTATGTCCTTCTGGAGGTCAGTCAGCTCTGCATCCCCCACTTCTGGCTCCCGGAGCTGGGTTCCCTCTCTGTCACCCTTCATGAGCTGTGCTATCAGGACAGCCTTTGTATTTCCACTGTAGGACTGTCCTCGTGCTTCAAGCAGTTCTTTTAGGGTAGTTCGCTTGAAAAGGCTATAGCGACTCTCCATCCGATGTAGATCCCAGTGGTGGTTTGGACGCTCCAGTACAAGGAAGCAAATCCCACTGCTGCCACCAATGTGACAGACCTCTCGGTATTTAGCCTGGGTATGTCCGCCTGTTCAGCTTCTCTAAAGCGGGAGCCACCAATAAACTGCAAAAATACCCCAGTAATCAGACTGATTTTGGAGTATAACATGAATGACACTATTGAAAGAGACACAGACATTTTATACATTTTCAAGGGGCAATCCTGGATAATCAATCAACAGGGGGCCAAGGGGGAGGGCTATTGACTCAGATACGGTTGGCTGGACTCTAGGCATACAGGCTCTCTTTAAAGGTAGTATGATTAGTGGTGACTGAGAGTCTGAGCAAGTTTTATGAATAGGGGGAGGAGGCATCCAGATGTGGTCAGGAGATGATCCTCAGCAAAATCCCTCCCCCCCCCCCAACATTCCTGATAGTCCTATTGCCCTTAGTTCATCACAGGCCGATTTAACAAATGTTGGATGTACGTGATCCGCTGTAGCGGATCATGTCCGCCTGACATCGCTAAATGCCGACAGCATATGCTGTTGGCATTTAAAATTGCACATGAATTTCTAGTGAAATTCTTGTGCAATGCCGTTTCTGCACATTCGCGGCCAATCATCTCCATCGTATCTGATCGGGATGATTGCTGTCCGCCACCTCAGAGGTGGTAGATGAGTTAAGGAACAGCGGTCTTACTTATGTTTGAAGGCTCACGCGGAAACAGCTGCATTTGCAGCATGTTAAATCTGCCTCTTAGAGTTGTTTTATGCTCTGTTTTCTTTTTTGTTTTACATGTCTTTAAGGGTAAAACATGGGGGCTAATTACTATTAAGGGCAGATAACAATCCTTTTGTTAACTTTATCCAATTATTTTTGTATAAAATTCACAATTAAAGTCTAGGGTGGATTTTGTAGATAAACAATCTGTTAAGCTTTTCTAAAGCAAGTGACCGACCCCCTAATGTGTTTTTATTTCAGGCTTCTGACTTAACAATTAATATCAGTTCATGACAATAGCTGAATTTCTGTATTTTTGACAAATACTAGATAAATATTGAAAAACAGTAAATAGGTTATTGTGGGGCTGGTGAATGGATGGGAATCGGTTTGTAAATCCAGTGGGGGGAAAAAAAACACCTTGTATGACACATCACACTACTCATCTATTGGATATTTGGTGGTGGGGGGCAGGTTGACCTTTATAGCTTCAGTTGTTTTTTTATATTGTCTCTAGCAATGATCATCTGACCTTAAGTCTAGAGAGTCGCACACTGGTTTATATCTGCAGATAGTGCTAACCAGACCAGGATACAGACAGGCTGGCTGCCATATAGTGTGATAGATAACAATGGAGTCACACACATTATAGTGACAAGGTCGCTACATAGTTACAACCCTAGGGTTATAGCGTGCAGCTCGCATGTGTACAAAATTGTATGAGCGTATGTTTGTCAGTGAGTGTGAGTATGTTTGTCTGTCATGTGTATATGTTATTGTGTAAACGGGTGTGTCTGTGAGTGTATGTTTGTCTGTCATGTGTGTATGATATTGTGTGTGTGTGTGTGTGTGTGTGTGTATCCATGAGTGTGAGTGTATTTTTGTCTGTCATGTGTATATGTTATTTTGTGAGCGTGTGTCTGTGAGGTTGAGTGTATGTTATTGTGTAAGTGTGTGTCCATGAGTGTGAGTGTATGCTTATCTGTCATGTGTGTATGTTATTGTGCGAGCTTGTGTGTGTCCATGAGTGTAAGTGTATGTTTGTATCTCATGTGTGTATGTTATTGTGTAAGTGTGTGTGTCCATGAGTGTGAGTGTATGTTTGTCTGTTATGTGTGTATATTATTGTGTGAGTGTGTGCGTATGTCTGTGAGTGTATGTTTGTCTGTCATGTGTGTATGATATTGTGTAAGTGTGTGTGTATCCATGAGTGTGAATGTATTTTTGTCTGTCATGTGTATATGTTATTTTGTGAGCGTGTGTCTGTGAGGTTGAGTGTATGTTTTCCATGTGTGTATGATATTGTGTAAGTGTGTGTGTATCCATGAGTGTGAATGTATTTTTGTCTGTCATGTGTATATGTTATTTTGTGAGCGTGTCTGTGAGGTTGAGTGTATGTTTTCCATGTGTGTATGTTATTGTGTAAGTGTGTGTGTGTATCCATGAGTGTGAGTGTATGCTTGTCTGTCATGTGTGTATGTTATTGTGCAAGCTTGTGTGTGTCCATGAGTGTAAGTGTATGTTTGTATCTCATGTGTGTATGTTATTGTGTAAGTGTGTGTGTCCATGAGTGTGAGTGTATGTTTGTCTGTTATGTGTGTATATTATTGTGTGAGCGTGTGCGTGTGTCTGTGAGTGTATGTTTGTCTGTCATGTGTATATTATTGTGTGAGCGTGTGCGTGTGTCTGTGATTGTATGTTTGTCTGTTATGTGTGTATATTATTGTGTGAGCGTGTGCGTGTGTCTGTAAGTGTATGTTTGTCTGTTATATGTGTATATTATTGTGTGAGTGTGTGCGTGTGTCTGTGAGTGTATGTTTGTCTGTTATGTGTGTATATTATTGTGTGAGTGTGTGTGTGTGTCTGTGAGTGTATGTTTGTCTGTTATATGTGTATATTATTGTGTGAGCGTGTGCGTGTGTCTGTGAGTGTATGTTTGTCTGTTATATGTGTATATTATTGTGTGAGCATGTGCATGTGTCTGTGAGTGTATGTTTGTCTGTTATGTGTATATTAGTGTGTGCGTATGTCTGTGAGTGTATGTTTGTCTGTCATATGTGTATGTTATTGCTCTTTGCAATCCACAACACCTGAGACCTCATATCTTTGAGCCCTTATAACTTTTGAATATAATTTTTTTAAATAATTTTTATTATACAGTGTTATTATGAGTAAACCTGTACTTATAAATGTATTTTTGATGAGTTTTTTTCACACTTTTTAGTCAAACGTGATAGTTAACCAGAGCAAAAGCATTTGCTTTCAACTCGTAATATGCGCACTACTTCCAATAAGAGCCGCAATATACCCCTTTTCGGTTGATTGCAACATCTAGCCCTATATCATCACTATCTGTCTCTCTCCTTTGTATAACTGCATCTCTTCCCCTAGCTGTCTCTCGTTTTTGCACCATAAGTGTTCCTCTTCCCCTCTAGTTGTCTCTCCTCTCTATAATATAACTGTCTCTTTTCCTCTAGCTGTAACTCCTCTCTATACCATAACTGTCTCTTTTCCTCTAGCTGTAACTCCTCTCTATACCATAACTGTCTCTTTTCCTCTAGCTGTAACTCCTCTCTATACCATAACTGTCTCTTTTCCTCTAGCTGTAACTCCTCTCTATACCATAACTGTCTCTTTTCCTCTAGCTGTAACTCCTCTCTATACCATAACTGTCTCTTTTCCTCTAGCTGTAACTCCTCTCTATACCATAACTGTCTCTTTTCCTCGAGCTGTCTCTCCTCTCTATACTATAACTGTCTCTTTTCATCTAGCTGTCTCTCCTCTCTATACTATAACTGTCTCTTTTCCTCTAGCTGTATCTCCTCTCTATACCATAACTGTCTCTTTTCCTTGAGCTGTCTCTCCTCTCTATACTATAACTGTCTCTTTTCCTCTAGCTGTCTCTCTCCTCTATACCATAATTGTCTCCCTTTCCTCTAGCTGTCTCTCCCCTCTATACCATAATTGTCTCCCTTTCCTCTAGCTGTCTCTTCCCTCTATACCATAACTATCTCCCTCTCCTCTAGCTGTCTCTCCCCTCTATACCATAACTGTCTCCCTTTCCTCTAGCTGTCTCTCCCATCTATACCAGAACTATCTCCCTCTCCTCTAGCTGTCTCTCCCCTCTATACCATAACTGTCTCATTTCCTCTAGCTGTCTCTCCCCTTTATACCATAACTGTCTCCCTTTCCTCTAGCTGTCTCTCCCTTCTATACCATAATTGTTTCCCTTTCCTCTAGCTGTCTCTCCCCTCTAAACCATAACTGTCTCCTTTCTTCTAGCTGTCTCTCCCCTCTATACCATAGCTGTAAACTTTCCTCTGTCTCATTTCTCTTAGCTGTCTCTCCCCTCTATACCATAACTGTCTCTCCTCTCTATACCATAACGGTCTCCTTTCCTCTAGCTTTCTCTCCCCTCTATACCATAACTGTCTCATTTCCTCTAGCTGTCTCTCCCCTCTATACCATAACTGTCTCCTTTTCCTTTAGCTGTCTCTCATCTATACCATAACTGTCTCTTTTCCTCTAGCTGTCTCTCCTCTCTAAACCATAACTGTCTCCTTTCCCCTAGCTGTCTCTCCCCTCTATACCATAACTGTCTCTTTTCCTCTAGCTGTCTCTCCTCTCTATACCATAACTGTCTCCTTTCTTCTAGCTGTCTCTCCCCTCTATACCATAACTGTCACTTTTCCTCTAGCTGTCTTTCCCCTCTATACCATAACTCTCTCCCTTTCCTCTAGCTGTCTCTCCCCTCTATACCATAACTGTCTCATTTGCTCTAGCTGTCTCTCTCCTCTAAACCATAACTGTCTTCTTTCCTCTAGCAGTCTCTCCCCTCTATACCATAACTGTCTCTTTTCCTCTAGCTGTCTCTCCCCTCTAAACCATAACTGTCTCTTTTCCTCTAGCTGTCTCTCCCCTCTAAACCATAACTGTCTCCTTTCCTCTAGCTGTCTCTCCCCTCTATACCATAACTGTCTCCTTTCCTCTAGCTGTCTCTCCCCTCTATACCATAACTGTCTCCTTTCCTCTAGCTGTCTCTCTCCTCTAAACCATAACTGTCTCCTTTCCTCTAGCTGCCTCTCCCCTCTATCTATTTATCTATCTATTGGGTACTTATAGAGCACAAACTAATCACCTCTGAGGGTCTCAAGGCGCTAAGGGAAAGGGGATAGGAGAAGGGGGGAAGGGGATGGGCATTCAGTCGAAGAGCCAGGTTTTGAGGTCCTTTCTGAACTTTGTAAGGGAGGTGGTTTGTCTGAGGTGCAGCGGGAGGGTGTTCCATGTCTTTGCTGCCATGTGGGAGAAGGATCTTCCGCCCGCTGTGGATTTGCTGATGCGGGGGATGACTGCGAGTGCTTGGTCGGCCGATCGGAGTTGTCTGCCGGGGGTGTAGAAATTTATGCGGTGGTTGAGGTATTCGGGTCCTATGTTGTGTAGGGCCTTGAACGCGTGGGTAAGGAGCTTGAAGGTGATTCTCTTGTTGATGGGCAGCCAGTGAAGGTTCCTTAGGCGTTCGGTGATGTGGCATTAAAGAGGGATGTCAAGGACGAATCTGGCTGAGGCGTTCTGGATACGTTGGAGTCTCTTTTGGACATAACTGTCTCCTTTCCTCTAGCTGTGTCTCCCCTTTATACCATTACTGTCTCCTTTCCTCTAGCTGTCTCTCCCCTCCATACCATAGCTGTCTCACTTCCCTCTAGCTGTCTCTCCCCTCTATACCATAAATGTCTCACTTCCCTCTAGCTGTCTCTCCCCTCTATACCATAAATGTCTCCTTTCCTCTAGCTGTCTCTCCTCTCTATACCATAACTGTCTCCTTTCCTCTAGCTGTCTCTCCCTTCTATACCATAACTGTCTCCCTTTCCCTTTAGCTGTATCTCCCCTCTATACCATAACTGTCTCCCTTTCCCTTTAGCTGTATCTCCCCTCTATACCATAACTGTCTCCCTTTCCCTTTAGCTGTCTCTCCCCTCTATGCCATACCTGTCTCCTTTCTTATAGCTGTCTCTCCCCTCTATACCATAACTGTCTCCCTTTCCTCTAGCTGTCTCTCCCCTCTATACCATAACTGTCTCCCTTTCCTCTAGCTGTCTCTCCCCTCTATACCATAACTGTCTCATTTCCTCTAGCTTTCTCTGCCCTTTATACCATTAGTCTCCTTTCCTCTAACTGTCTCTCCCCTCTATACCATAGCTGTCTCATTTCCTCTAGCTGTCTCTCTCCTCTAAATCATAACTGTCTCCTTTCCTCTAGAAGTCTCTCTCCTCTATACCATAACTGTCTCCTTTCCTCTAGCTTTCTCTCTCCTGTATATTATAACTGTCTCCTATCCTCTAGCTGTCTCTCCCCTCTATACCATAACTGTCTCCTTTCCTCTAGCTGTCTCTGACCTCTATACCATAACTGTCTCCCTTTCCTCTAGCTGTCTCTCCCCTCTTTACCATAACTGTCTCCTTTCCTCTAGCTGTCTTTGACCTCTATACCATAACTGTCTCCCTTACTCTAGCTGTGTCTCCCCTCTATACCATAACTGTCTCCTTTCCTCTAGCTGTCTCTCCCCTATATACCATAACTGTCTCCTTTCCTCTAGCTGTCTCTCCCCTCTATACAATAACTGTCTCCTTTCCTCTAGCTGTCTCTCCCCTCTATACCATAACTGTCTCCTTTCCTCTAGCTGTCTCTCCCCTCTATACCATAACTGTCTCCTTTCCTCTAGCTGTCTCTCCCCTCTATACCATAACTGTCTCCTGTCCTCTAGCTGTCTCCCCCCTCTATACAATAACTGTATCCTTTCCTCTAGCTGTCTCTCCCCTCTATACCATAACTGTCTCCCTTTCCTCTAGCTGTCTCTCCCCTCTATACCATAACTGTCTCCCTTTCCTCTAGCTGTCTCTCCCCTCTATACCATAACTGTCTCCCTTTCCTCTAGCTGTCTCTCCCCTCTATACAATAACTGTCTCCTTTCCTCTAGCTGTCTCTCCCCTCTATACCATAACTGTCTCCCTTTCCTCTAGCTGTCTCTCCCCTCTATACAATAACTGTCTCCTTTCCTCTAGCTGTCTCTCCCCTCTATACCATAACTGTCTGCTTTCCTCTAGCTGTCTCTCCCCTCTATACCATAACTGTCTCCTTTCCTCTAGCTGTCTCTCCCCTCTATACCATAACTGTCTCCTTTCCTCTAGCTGCCTCTCCCCTCTATCTATTTATCTATCTATTGGGTACTTATAGAGCGCAAACTAATCACCCGTGAGGGTCTCAAGGCGCTAAGGGAAAGGGGATAAGAGAAGGGGGGAAGGGGATGGGCATTCAGTCGAAGAGCCAGGTTTTGAGGTCCTTTCTGAACTTTGTAAGGGAGGTGGTTTGTCTGAGGTGCAGCGGGAGGGTGTTCCATGTCTTTGCTGCCATGTGGGAGAAGGATCTTCCGCCCGCTGTGGATTTGCTGATGCGGGGGATGACTGCGAGTGCTTGGTCGGCCGATTGGAGTTGTCTGGCAGGGGTGTAGAAATTTATGCGGTGGTTGAGTTATTCGGGTCCTATGTTGTGTAGGGCCATGAATGCGTGGGTAAGGAGCTTGAAGGTGATTCTTTTGTTGATGGGGAGCCAGTGAAGGTTCCTTAGGCGTTCGGTGATGTGGCATTAAAGAGGGATGTCAAGGACGAGTCTGGCTGAGGCATTCTGGATACATTGGAGTCTCTTTTGGACATAACTGTCTCCTTTCCTCTAGCTGTGTCTCCCCTTTATACCATTACTTTCTCCTTTCCTCTAGCTGTCTCTCCCCTCTATACCATAGCTGTCTCACTTCCTCTAGCTGTCTCTCTCCTCTAAATCATAACTGTCTCCTTTCTGCTAGCTGTCTCTCTCCTCTAAATCATAACTGTCTCCTTTCCGCTAGCTGTCTCTCTCCTCTATACAATAACTGTTTCCTTTCATCTAGATTCCTCTCCCCTCTATACCATAACTGTCTCCTATCCTCTATCAGTCTCTTCCCTCTATACCATAAATGTCTCCTTTCCTCTAGCTGTCCCTCCTCTCTATACCATAACTGTCTCCTTTCCTCTAGCTGTCTCTCCCCTCCATACCATAACTCTTTCCCTTTCCTCTAGCTGTCTCTCCCCTCTATGCCATACATGTCTCCTTTCTTATAGCTGTCTCTCCCCTCTATACCATAACTGTCACTTTTCCTCTAGCTGTCTCTCCCCTCTCTACCATTACTGTCTCCTTTCCTCTAGCTGTCTTTCCCCTCTATATCATAACTGTCGCCTTTCCTCTAGCTGTCTCTCCCTTTTATACCATAACTGTCGCCTTTCCTCTAGCTGTCTCTCCCTTTTATACCATAACTGTCTCCCTTTCCTCTAGCTGTCTCTCCCCTGCATACCATAACTGTCTCCTTTCCTCTAGCTGTCTCTTCCCTGTATACCATAACTGTCTCCTTTCCTCTAGCTGTCTCTCCACTCTATACCATAACTGTCTCCTTTCCTCTAGCTGTCTCTCTCCTCTAAACCACAACTGTCTCCTTTCCTCTAGCTATCTCTCTCCTCTATACCATAACTGTCTCCTTTCCTCTAGCTGTCTCTCTCCTCTAAACCATAACTGTCTCCTTTCCTCTAGCTATCTCTCTCCTCTAAACCATAACTGTCTCCTTTCCTCTAGCTTTCTCTCCCCTCTATACCATAACTGTCTCCTATCCTCTAGCTGTCTCTCCCCTCTATACCAGAACTGTCTTCTTTCCTCTAGCTGTCTCTCCCCTCTATACTATAACTGCCCATTTTCCTCTAGCTATCTCTCCTCTATACCATAACTGTCTCCTTTCCTCTAACTGTCTCATTTCCTTTAGCTTTCTCTCCCCTCTATACCATAACTGCCTCCTTTCCTTTAGCTGTCTCTGACCTCTATACCATGACTGTCTCTTTTCTTCTTGCTTTCTCACCCCTCTATACCATAACTGCCTCCTTTCCTTTAGCTGTCTCTGACCTATATACCATAACTGTCTCCCTTTCCTCTAGCTATCTCTCCCCTCTATACCACAACTGTCTCATTTCCTCTAGCTGTCTCTCCCCTCTATACCATAACTGTCTCCCTTTCCTCTAGCTGTCTCTCCCCTCTATACCATAACTGTCTCATTTCCTCTAGCTGTCTCTCCCCTCTATACCATAACTGTCTCATTTCTACTAGCTGTCTATCCCCTCTTTACCATAACTGTCTCCCTTTCCTCTAGCTGTCTCTCCCCGCTATACCATAATCCAAGACCAACTGCACCGCACCCTAAACAAATCCTCCCCATTCCTCCCCAACTCCTCCGCCCGCAACCTCCACCGCTGGATCACAGACTGCTCCAACACCCTCACCCCCCCTCAAGCAACCGTCCAGCTACCAAACCATCAACAAGGCCAGCTGGTTCACCCCGGCCCTTCAGGACTTCAAACGCCACTACAGACGATTGGAAAGAACCTGGAGATCCAGCAAGACCCTTCTGGAAAAAGATGCATTTAAGGAAGCAATCTTTAACCACCACCACCTCATAAAAACTGCAAAAAAAAAACAGCCATCCAAGACAGAATCAACTCTAACGCACATAACAGCAAGGAGTTGTTCTCAGTCATCAAGGAATTCTCTAAACCCAACAGCGACACCACCGACATCCCACCCTCCCAGGACCTCTGCAATACCCTCGCTGCACACTTCCACCGCAAGATCCTCGACATCTATGACAGTTTCACACCTCATAACTCAACCTCCACCACCCACCCCCCTACACCCACCGACACCCCACCCAAATTCACCCCCCCTACACAGACTATCTGGAGCCCCCTCACCACAGATGACACCCTCAGAATCATGAAATCCATCCACTCTGGTGCATCCTCGGAACCATGCCCCCATCACATATTCAACAAAGCAAGTGACACCATCGCCCCTGAATTCCGCCGCACTATCAACTGCTCCATCAAAACCGGCACCTTCACAGATGTCTGGAAGCATGCAGAACTGAAACCCCTGCTGAAGAAACCCTCGGCAGACCCCATGGACCCGAATAACTACTGCCCCATCTCTCTACTCCCCTTCCTGGCCAAAGTCATAGAGAAGTCCATCAACTTACAACTTATTGACCACATTGAGGCCAACCACACCCTGGACCACTCCCAATCCGGGTTCAGAAGCAACCACAGCACTGAGACCGCCCTCCTCACCGCCACAGACGACATCTGCGCCATGCTCGACAGAGGAGAGACCACCGCCCTCATCCTCCTAGACCTCTCAGCAGCACTTGACACTGTTGACCACAACACCCTCTGAACCTGCCTACACAACGCCGGCATCCGCAGCAAAGCCCTAGAATGGATCACCTCCTTCCTCACAGACAGGACCTAGAAAGTCAGACTCCCGTCCTTCTCCCCTTCCAAACCCACACCAGTCAACTGCGGTGTGCCGCAAGGCTCTTCGCTGAGCCCCACCCTCTTCAACATATACATGGCCCTTCTCGCCACCATCGTCCGATGCCATGATCTCAACATTGTCTCCTACGCCAATGACACCCAGTTAATCATCTTACTCAACCGAGATCCCACCACCACCAAAAAGAACGTCCACGAAGGCCTGACATCAGTCGCCGCCTGGATGAATGACAACCGGCTCAAACTGAACACAGACAAAACCGAAGTCCTCCTCCTTGGACCTAATAAATCTGCATGGGACGACTCCTGGTGGCCCACAGCCCTCAGTCACCCTCCAACCCCAACTGACCACGCACGAAATCTAAGCTTCATCCTGGACTCTTCACTCTCCATGGACCGATAAATCAATGCCATCACCTCAACATGCTTCCACATTCTCCACCTGCTACGGAAAATTTTCAAGTAGATCCCTACGGAAACAGTCACCTACTGGACTACAGCAACGCACTCTACGCTGGCGCCACCATCAAACTCCAAAAGAGACTCCAACGTATCCAGAACGCCTTAGCCAGACTCATCTTCAACATCCCTCGCCAATGCCACATAACCAAATGCCTAAGGAACCTTCACTGGGTCCCCATCAACAAGAGAATCACCTTCAAGCTCCTTACCCACCAGTTCAAGGCCCTACCCAACATCAGACCCGAATACAACCACCGCGTAAATTTCTACACCCCCGCCAGACAACTCTGATCAGCTGACCAAGCACTCGCAGTCATCCCCCGCATCAGCAAATCCACAGCGGACAGAAGATCCTTCTCCCACCTGGAAGCAAAGACATGGAACACCCTCCCGCTGCACCTCAAACAATCCACCTCCCTTACAAAGTTCAGAAAGGACCTCAAAACCTGGCTCTTCGACTGAACGCGCCCCCACATCCTATCCGCTTCCCTTAGCGCCTTGAGACCCTCATGGGTGATTAGTTTGAGCTCTATAAGTACCCAATAGATAGATAACTGTCTCATTTCCTCTAGCTGTGTCTCTCCTCTATACTATAACTGTCTCCCTTTCCTCTAGCTGTCTCTCGCCTCTATACAAAAACTGTCTCATTTCCTCTAGCTGTCTCTCCTCTCTCTATACCATAACTGTCTCCCTTTCCTCTAGCTGTCTCTCCCCTCTATACCATAACTGTCTCCCTTTCCTCTAGCTGTCTCTCCCCTCTATACCATAACTGTCTCCTTTCCTCTAGCTGTCTCTCCCCTCTATACCATAACTGTCTCCTTTCCTCTAGCTGTCTCTCCCCTCTATACCATAACTGTCTCCCTTTCCTCTAGCTGTCTCTCCCCTCTATACCATAACTGTCTCCTTTCCTCTAGCTGTCTCTCCCCTCTATACCATAACTGTCTCCCTTTCCTCTAGCTGTCTCTCCCCTCTATACCATAACTGTCTCCTCACCTCTAGCTGTCTCTCCCCTCTATACCATAACTGTCTCTTTTGCTTTAGCTGTCTCTCCCCTCTATACCATAACTGTCTGCTTTCCTCTAGCTGTCTCTCATCTATACCATAACTGTCTCCCTTTCCTCTAGCTGTCTCTCCCCTCTATACCATAACTGTCTCATTTCCTCTAGCTGTCTCTCCCCTCTATACCATAACTGTCTCATTTCCTCTAGCTGTCTCTCCCCTCTATACCATAACTGTCTCCTTTCCTCTAGCTGTCTCTCCCCTATATACCATAACTGTCTCCTTTCCTCTAGCTGTCTCTCCCCTCTATACCATAACTGTCTCATTTCCTCTAGCTGTCTCTCCCCTCTATACCA
This sequence comes from Bombina bombina, assembly GCF_027579735.1. Lineage (NCBI taxonomy): Eukaryota > Metazoa > Chordata > Amphibia > Anura > Bombinatoridae > Bombina > Bombina bombina. Next base: position 94,888,765 of record NC_069510.1, read on the forward strand.
TAACTGTCTCTTTTGCTTTAGCTGTTTCTCCTCTATGCTACAATATTACTGTAGGCTTCTTGTGGTAATACAAAGGTAACTGTGTTACTATTGTTTTTTTTATAGGCATCACATAGTAATACAGAGGTAGCTGTTTCATTAAAATTATCTTATAGTAATACAGAGGAAGCTGTGCCCCTATAGACATCCCATAGTAATACAGAGGAAGCTGTGCCCCTATAGACATCCCATAGTAATACAGAGGTATCTGTGCCACTATAGACATCCCATAGTAATACAGAGGTATCTGTGCCACTATAGACATCCCATAGTAATACAGAGGAAGCTGTGCCACTATAGACATCCCATAGTAATACAGAGGTATCTGTGCCACTATAGACATCCCATAGTAATACAGAGGAAGCTGTGCCCCTATAGACATCCCATAGTAATACAGAGGAAGCTGTGCCACTATAGACATCCCATAGTAATACAGAGGTATCTGTGCCACTATAGACATCCCATAGTAATACAGAGGTATCTGTGCCACTATAGACATCCCATAGTAATACAGAGGAAGCTGTGCCACTATAGACATCCCATAGTAATACAGAGGTATCTGTGCCACTATAGACATCCCATAGTAATACAGAGGTATATGTGCCACTATAGACATCCCATAGTAATACAGAGGTATCTGTGCCACTATAGATATCCCATAGTAATACAGAGGTATCTGTGCCACTATAGATATCCCATAGTAATACAGAGGTATCTGTGCCACTATAGACATCCCATAGTAATACAGAGGTATCTGTGCCACTATAGACATCCCATAGTAATACAGAGGAAGCTGTGCCACTATAGACATCCCATAGTAATACAGAGGTATCTGTGCCACTATAGACATCCCATAGTAATACAGAGGTATCTGTGCCCCTATAGACATCCCATAGTAATACAGAGGTATCTGTGCCACTATAGACATCCCATAGTAATACAGAGGAAGCTGTGCCACTATAGACATCCCATAGTAATACAGAGGTATCTGTGCCACTATAGACATCCCATAGTAATACAGAGGAAGCTGTGCCACTATAGACATCCCATAGTAATACAGAGGTATCTGTGCCACTATAGACATCCCATAGTAATACAGAGGTATCTGTGCCACTATAGACATCCCATAGTAATACAGAGGTATCTGTGCCACTATAGACATCCCATAGTAATACAGAGGAAGCTGTGCCACTATAGACATCCCATAGTAATACAGAGGTATCTGTGCCACTATAGACATCCCATAGTAATACAGAGGAAGCTGTGCCCCTATAGACATCCCATAGTAATACAGAGGAAGCTGTGCCACTATAGACATCCCATAGTAATACAGAGGAAGCTGTGCCACTATAGACATCCCATAGTAATACAGAGGAAGCTGTGCCACTATAGACATCCCATAGTAATACAGAGGAAGCTGTGCCACTATAGACATCCCATAGTAATACAGAGGAAGCTGTGCCACTATAGACATCCCATAGTAATACAGAGGAAGCTGTGCCACTATAGATATCCCATAGTAATACAGAGGAAGCTGTGCCACTATAGACATCCCATAGTAATACAGAGGAAGCTGTGCCACTATAGACATCCCATAGTAATACAGAGGAAGCTGTGCCACTATAGACATCCCATAGTAATACAGAGGTATCTGTGCCACTATAGACATCCCATAGTAATACAGAGGAAGCTGTGCCACTATAGACATCCCATTGTAATACAGAGGAAGCTGTGCCCCTATAGACATCCCATAGTAATACAGAGGAAGCTGTGCCACTATAGACATCCCATAGTAATACAGAGGTATCTGTGCCACTATAGACATCCCATAGTAATACAGAGGAAGCTGTGCCACTATAGACATCCCATAGTAATACAGAGGTATCTGTGCCACTATAGACATCCCATAGTAATACAGAGGTATCTGTGCCACTATAGACATCCCATAGTAATACAGAGGAAGCTGTGCCACTATAGACATCCCATAGTAATACAGAGGAAGCTGTGCCCCTATAGACATCCCATAGTAATACAGAGGAAGCTGTGCCACTATAGACATCCCATAGTAATACAGAGGAAGCTGTGCCACTATAGACATCCCATAGTAATACAGAGGAAGCTGTGCCACTATAGACATCCCATAGTAATACAGAGGAAGCTGTGCCACTATAGACATCCCATAGTAATACAGAGGAAGCTGTGCCACTATAGATATCCCATAGTAATACAGAGGAAGCTGTGCCCCTATAGACATCCCATAGTAATACAGAGGTATCTGTGCCACTATAGACATCCCATAGTAATACAGAGGAAGCTGTGCCACTATAGACATCCCATAGTAATACAGAGGTATCTGTGCCACTATAGACATCCCATAGTAATACAGAGGAAGCTGTGCCACTATAGACATCCCATAGTAATACAGAGGAAGCTGTGCCACTATAGACATCCCATAGTAATACAGAGGAAGCTGTGCCACTATAGACATCCCATAGTAATACAGAGGAAGCTGTGCCACTATAGATATCCCATAGTAATACAGAGGAAGCTGTGCCACTATAGACATCCCATAGTAATACAGAGGAAGCTGTGCCACTATAGACATCCCATAGTAATACAGAGGAAGCTGTGCCACTATAGACATCCCATAGTATTACAGAGGTATCTGTGCCACTATAGACATCCCATAGTAATACAGAGGAAGCTGTGCCACTATAGACATCCCATTGTAATACAGAGGAAGCTGTGCCCCTATAGACATCCCATAGTAATACAGAGGAAGCTGTGCCACTATAGACATCCCATAGTAATACAGAGGTATCTGTGCCACTATAGACATCCCATAGTAATACAGAGGAAGCTGTGCCACTATAGACATCCCATAGTAATACAGAGGTATCTGTGCCACTATAGACATCCCATAGTAATACAGAGGTATCTGTGCCACTATAGACATCCCATAGTAATACAGAGGAAGCTGTGCCACTATAGACATCCCATAGTAATACAGAGGAAGCTGTGCCCCTATAGACATCCCATAGTAATACAGAGGAAGCTGTGCCACTATAGACATCCCATAGTAATACAGAGGAAGCTGTGCCACTATAGACATCCCATAGTAATACAGAGGAAGCTGTGCCACTATAGACATCCCATAGTAATACAGAGGAAGCTGTGCCACTATAGACATCCCATAGTAATACAGAGGAAGCTGTGCCACTATAGATATCCCATAGTAATACAGAGGAAGCTGTGCCCCTATAGACATCCCATAGTAATACAGAGGTATCTGTGCCACTATAGACATCCCATAGTAATACAGAGGAAGCTGTGCCCCTATAGACATCCCATAGTAATACAGAGGTATCTGTGCCACTATAGACATCCCATAGTAATACAGAGGAAGCTGTGCCACTATAGATATCCCATAGTAATACAGAGGAAGCTGTGCCCCTATAGACATCCCATAGTAATACAGAGGAAGCTGTGCCACTATAGACATCCCATAGTAATACAGAGGAAGCTGTGCCACTATAGACATCCCATAGTAATACAGAGGAAGCTGTGCCACTATAGACATCCCATAGTAATACAGAGGAAGCTGTGCCACTATAGACATCCCATAGTAATACAGAGGAAGCTGTGCCACTATAGACATTCCATAGTAATACAGAGGAAGCTGTGCCACTATAGACATCCCATAGTAATACAGAGGAAGCTGTGCCACTATAGATATCCCATAGTAATACAGAGGTATCTGTGCCACTATAGATATCCCATAGTAATACAGAGGTATCTGTGCCACTATAGACATCCCATAGTAATACAGAGGTATCTGTGCCACTATAGACATCCCATAGTAATACAGAGGAAGCTGTGCCACTATAGACATCCCATAGTAATACAGAGGTATCTGTGCCACTATAGACATCCCATAGTAATACAGAGGTATCTGTGCCACTATAGACATCCCATAGTAATACAGAGGTATCTGTGCCACTATAGACATCCCATAGTAATACAGAGGAAGCTGTGCCACTATAGACATCCCATAGTAATACAGAGGTATCTGTGCCACTATAGACATCCCATAGTAATACAGAGGAAGCTGTGCCACTATAGACATCCCATAGTAATACAGAGGTATCTGTGCCACTATAGACATCCCATAGTAATACAGAGGTATCTGTGCCACTATAGACATCCCATAGTAATACAGAGGTATCTGTGCCACTATAGACATCCCATAGTAATACAGAGGAAGCTGTGCCACTATAGACATCCCATAGTAATACAGAGGTATCTGTGCCACTATAGACATCCCATATGTTACGGTTACCCTTAGTCTCGCTGAGAGATGGACCGCTTAGTAGCCTGGATCCCTATTGCTAAAGAGGGGAGAAGCTGCTTTCCATAGTATTCTATATGAGTCTCGCAAATATAGAATAATCTCCCTTAGCTGCAGTACAGCTAGGATACCCTTCTGCCCACAAAAACGAGTCAACGCTGCGATTGAGGGTCAAACAAGAACTCAGGACTGGGATGCCCAGCCTGCTTTTTATTAAGGTTACATGCACACAGGGCACTCCCAGGGGGAGAGGGGGGGAAGCACAAAATCCCCCATCACACATTTAGATAGAGAGCACTGTCCTTTGACAGGCCACAATAGGATTACAGTACTTAAGATAACAAGTTTACAAGTTCATCTTATCAATTAGCAGTCTGGCTCCAGAGGTGATTAGACAATAGTTTCTAAAAGCTGAAAAAAAAAGAGTTAACTCTTTATGAAATGATACTTGTTACGGTTTTCTTGGAGCCCTTCTTAGGCGCTGGCTTGCTGGTTCAGGCATTGCTGCTGGGAAATAAGCTCTTCACAACAAAATAACTAATGCTTCTGTAACAGTGCTCCCTTTCTGTGGAACACTCTGGCAGACACGGTCTGACCCCTTTTCGGGGCAGACTAAGGCTGTCCAGACCGCTGGTTATGCGGGGCTGAGGTCGGTTTGTCTGGACAACCCGTCGGCGTTGCCATTCTGTTTCCCAGGTCTGTAAGTAATGGTGAAATTGAAGGGTTGCAACGATAAGCTCCAACGTAATAGCCTGCCGTTATCTCCAGAGACCCGGTTCAGCCACACCAACGGGTTATGGTCGGTGACCAGAGTGAACTCCTGACCATATAAATAGGGAGTCAATTTCTTTAATGCCCACACCAAAGCCAAACACTCCTTTTCGACCGCTGCATAGCTGACTTCGCGGGGCAGGAGCTTCCGGCTGATGTAGGCAACTGGATGCTCCCCTCCATCTTCGCCTACTTGGCTGAGGACGGCTCCCAGCCCGAACATGGAAGCATCTGTATGGACGATAAAACGTTTGTTAAGGGCTGGGGCCGCCAAGACAGGAGCGTTAATTAGAGCATTTTTGAGAGCCTGGAAAGCCGTTTCACAGTGGGGAGACCACAGGACCTGTCGAGGTAAGTTCTTCTTGGTCAAGTCAGTCAGGGGTTTGGCAAGTGTGCTGTAGTCTGGTACGAACCGTCTATAGTACCCTGCCGTGCCCAGGAAGGCTAGGACCTGAGTCTTAGTGATGGGGGTGGGCCAATTGGCGACAGCTTCTATTTTGGCCGGCTCTGGTCGCTGCTTTCCACACCCCACCCGGTGACCCAGGTACTGTACCTCGGCCATCCCAAAGTGGCATTTTTCTGGCTTCAGAGTCAGGCCAGCAGCCCGGATCTGATCCAGAACCATTCCCACATGAGCTAAGTGGTCCTCCCAGGACTCACTGTGGATCGCTATGTCGTCCAGGTAGGCGCAAGCAAAACTCTGGAAGCCATCCAGGAGCCTATCCACCAAGCGCTGGAATGTAGCTGGGGCATTCTTCATCCCAAACGGCATTACCCTAAACTGATATAAGCCGAATGGAGTGACGAATGCCGACTTGGGGATAGCCTCCGGGGCCAGGGGAATCTGCCAGTAACCTTTGCAGAGGTCAATAGTGGTCAGGTAATTTCCCCTGGCTATACGATCGAGTAGCTCGTCTACCCTGGGCATAGGGTAAGCGTCCGTCACGGTATTTTCATTGAGCCTCCGATAGTCTACGCAGAACCGGGTGGTCCCATCTTTCTTGGGCACCAAGACAACTGGGGAGGCCCAGGGACTATCGGAGGGCTCAATTACCCTGAGCTGGAGCATCTCATCGATCTCCTTCTTCATTCCTGTCCTAACTGCTTCGGGGATTCGGTACGGAGCCTGGCGCAAGGGAGCTTGTCCCGGAGTATCTACCTGGTGGGTGGTTAAAGTAGTGTACCCTGGCTTCGGGGAGAAGGTGAGGTGTTTGGACTGGAGGAGTTGGTTGAGCTGCTCCCTTTCAGTGGGGCTAAGTCGGTCCCCTATCTGAACCTGCGCCACTATACCTGTGGGGAGGCTCTTTTCTAATAGGTCTGGAATGGGTAAACTGTCGGGGTCTTCCTGAGGGGAACAACATACGGCCGTCCACGTTCTCTGGTCGCTCAAAATATTCCTTGAGCATGTTTACATGGAATGTCTTTCTAAGATTGTTGTTGTGGCAGCTAGCTATCACATAAGTGGTGTCTCCCCTTTTCTCTACGATCTGGTAGGGACCCTGCCAGGACGCCTGCAATTTGTCTGTCTTCACCGGCTTAAGTACTAACACCTTTTGTCCTATGGTGAAGATTCTCTTTCGGGCCCCCCGATCGTACCATACTTTCTGTCTTCTCTGGGCCAACTGGAGATTAGCCCGCACGGATTTGGCTAATTGCTCCATTCGGTCCCTGAGTTCCAGCACGTATGGCACAATTGGGACACCGTCAGCCTCCATCTCTCCCTCCCAGTGCTCCCGGATCAGGTTTAGGGGTCCCCGTACCTTTCTTCCGTAGAGCAACTCGAAGGGAGAGAACCCTGTCGTTTCCTGGGGCACCTCCCGATAAGCAAATAGGAGGTGCGGCAGGAAGCGTTCCCAGTCTCGGTATTCCTGAGTGAACGTCTTGAGCATTTGCTTGAGGGTCCCATTGAACCTCTCACACAGCCCGTTCGTCTGGGGGTGGTATGGGGAGCTCAGGAGGGACTTAATTTTGCAAACCTGCCAGAGTTGTTGGGTCAATTCAGCCGTAAATTGGGTGCCTCGGTCGGATAGGATTTCTTTTGGAAATCCTACCCGGGAGAACACCTGTACTAGTGCATTCGCTACCGTATCCGCTTGTATGTTGGATAGGGCGACAGCCTCTGGGTACCTGGTAGCGTAGTCCACTACGGTAAGAATGTATCGCTTACCGGAGGGACTAGGGGTAGCCAGTGGTCCCACTAGGTCAATAGCAACCCGGCTGAAGGGTTCCTCTACAATGGGCATATTTACTAGCTGGGCTTTAGGGTGATCGCCTCGCCTTCCTACTCGTTGACACACATCGCAGGTGTTACAGTAAGTTCTAACGTCAGCGTGCACCCCTGGCCAAAAGAACGTGTGAGTAATGCGGTGTAGGGTACATTGCCTTTCGAAGTCCGCCAAATATTCATCAATCCCTGTCTCGCTCTCTAGGAAGGGTCGAAATGCCGCATAGGGTATCTTGGGCCTCCCAGCATTTTCGACAGGGATGATTACCTGCGGGGCTTCAGCATTGCGGTGTGCGTTCGCTAGGTTGAGTTCGTGGGCTCGAGTCTCTCGTATATCCTCGTCCGCCTCCGCCATCAACTGCTGTACCCAATTCCATGGAGGGGTTCGGCCCGTATAATGAGAGCCTTTCCCGAACAATCCTGGTTTTTTCGTCACTAATCGTGGTCGGTGTTTCCGCCATTGTGAAGCTCTGATCCAGTTCGGTCAATTCTGCGATCAGCTCTCTCCTCGGCCGGTTGCTGGCGTACCCCCCTCTGCTTTCAAGTAAATCCTTTAGGGTTGTACGCTTCAATTTTTCGTAAGCGCTCTCCATCCGTTCTGTACCTCTCCTAGGAAATCCAGGAAAAATCCCACCGCTGCCACCAAATGTTACGGTTACCCTTAGTCTCGCTGAGAGATGGACCGCTTAGTAGCCTGGATCCCTATTGCTAAAGAGGGGGAGAAGCTGCTTTCCATAGTATTCTATATGAGTCTCGCAAATATAGAATAATCTCCCTTAGCTGCAGTACCGCTAGGATACCCTTCTGCCCACAAAAACGAGTCAACGCTGCGATTGAGGGTCAAACAAGAACTCAGGACTGGGATGCCCAGCCTGCTTTTTATTAAGGTTACATGCACACAGGGCACTCCAGGGGGAGAGGGGGGGAAGCACAAAATCCCCCATCACACATTTAGATAGAGAGCACTGTCCTTTGACAGGCCACAATAGGATTACAGTACTTAAGATAACAAGTTTACAAGTTCATCTTATCAATTAGCAGTCTGGCTCCAGAGGTGATTAGACAATAGTTTCTAAAAGCTGAAAAAAAAAGAGTTAACTCTTTATGAAATGATACTTGTTACGGTTTTCTTGGAGCCCTTCTTAGGCACTGGCTTGCTGGTTCAGGCATTGCTGCTGGGAAATAAGCTCTTCACAACAAAATAACTAATGCTTCTGTAACACCATAGTAATACAGAGGAAGCTGTGCCCCTATAGACATCCCATAGTAATACAGAGGAAGCTGTGCCACTATAGACATCCCATAGTAATACAGAGGAAGCTGTGCCACTATAGACATCCCATAGTAATACAGAGGAAGCTGTGCCACTATAGACATCCCATAGTAATACAGAGGAAGCTGTGCCACTATAGACATCCCATAGTAATACAGAGGAAGCTGTGCCACTATAGACATCCCATAGAAATACAGAGGAAGCTGTGCCACTATAGATATCCCATAGTAATACAGAGGAAGCTGTGCCACTATAGACATCCCATAGTAATACAGAGGAAGCTGTGCCACTATAGACATCCCATAGTAATACAGAGGAAGCTGTGCCACTATAGACATCCCATAGTATTACAGAGGTATCTGTGCCACTATAGACATCCCATAGTAATACAGAGGAAGCTGTGCCACTATAGACATCCCATTGTAATACAGAGGAAGCTGTGCCCCTATAGACATCCCTTAGTAATACAGAGGAAGCTGTGCCACTATAGACATCCCATAGTAATACAGAGGTATCTGTGCCACTATAGACATCCCATAGTAATACAGAGGAAGCTGTGCCACTATAGACATCCCCATAGTAATACAGAGGTATCTGTGCCACTATAGACATCCCATAGTAATACAGAGGTATCTGTGCCACTATAGACATCCCATAGTAATACAGAGGAAGCTGTGCCACTATAGACATCCCATAGTAATACAGAGGAAGCTGTGCCCCTATAGACATCCCATAGTAATACAGAGGAAGCTGTGCCACTATAGACATCCCATAGTAATACAGAGGTATCTGTGCCACTATAGACATCCCATAGTAATACAGAGGTATCCTGTGCCACTATAGACATCCCATAGTAATACAGAGGAAGCTGTGCCACTATAGACATCCCATAGTAATACAGAGGAAGCTGTGGCCCCTATAGACATCCCATAGTAATACAGAGGAAGCTGTGCCACTATAGACATCCCATAGTAATACAGAGGAAGCTGTGCCACTATAGACATCCCATAGTAATACAGAGGAAGCTGTGCCACTATAGACATCCCATAGTAATACAGAGGAAGCTGTGCCACTATAGACATCCCATAGTAATACAGAGGAAGCTGTGCCACTATAGATATCCCATAGTAATACAGAGGAAGCTGTGCCCCTATAGACATCCCATAGTAATACAGAGGTATCTGTGCCACTATAGACATCCCATAGTAATACAGAGGAAGCTGTGCCCCTATAGACATTCCATAGTAATACAGAGGTATCTGTGCCACTATAGACATCCCATAGTAATACAGAGGAAGCTGTGCCACTATAGATATCCCATAGTAATACAGAGGAAGCTGTGCCCCTATAGACATCCCATAGTAATACAGAGGAAGCTGTGCCACTATAGACATCCCATAGTAATACAGAGGAAGCTGTGCCACTATAGACATCCCATAGTAATACAGAGGAAGCTGTGCCACTATAGACATCCCATAGTAATACAGAGGAAGCTGTGCCACTATAGACATCCCATAGTAATACAGAGGAAGCTGTGCCACTATAGACATTCCATAGTAATACAGAGGAAGCTGTGCCACTATAGACATCCCATAGTAATACAGAGGAAGCTGTGCCACTATAGATATCCCATAGTAATACAGAGGAAGCTGTGCCACTATAGACATCCCATAGTAATACAGAGGAAGCTGTGCCACTATAGACATCCCATAGTAATACAGAGGAAGCTGTGCCACTATAGACATCCCATAGTAATACAGAGGTATCTGTGCCACTATAGACATCCCATAGTAATACAGAGGAAGCTGTGCCACTATAGACATCCCATAGTAATACAGAGGAAGCTGTGCCCCTATAGACATCCCATAGTAATACAGAGGAAGCTGTGCCCCTATAGACATCCCATAGTAATACAGAGGAAGCTGTGCCACTATAGACATCCCATAGTAATACAGAGGTATCTGTGCCCCTATAGACATCCGATAGTAATACAGAGGTATCTGTGCCACTATAGACATCCCATAGTAATACAGAGGTATCTGTGCCACTATAGACATCCCATAGTAATACAGAGGAAGCTGTGCCACTATAGACATCCCATAGTAATACAGAGGAAGCTGTGCCACTATAGACATCCCATAGTAATACAGAGGAAGCTGTGCCACTATAGACATCCCATATTAATACAGAGGAAGCTGTGCCACTATAGACATCCCATAGTAATACAGAGGTATCTGTGCCACTATAGACATCCCATAGTAATACAGAGGAAGCTGTGCCACTATAGACATCCCATAGTAATACAGAGGAAGCTGTGCCACTATAGACATCCCATAGTAATACAGAGGAAGCTGTGCCACTATAGACATCCCATAGTAATACAGAGGAAGCTGTGCCCCTATAGACATCCCATAGTAATACAGAGGAAGCTGTGCCACTATAGACATCCCATAGTAATACAGAGGTATCTGTGCCACTATAGACATCCCATAGTAATACAGAGGTATCTGTGCCACTATAGACATCCCATAGTAATACAGAGGAAGCTGTGCCACTATAGACATCCCATAGTAATACAGAGGAAGCTGTGCCCCTATAGACATCCCATAGTAATACAGAGGAAGCTGTGCCACTATAGACATCCCATAGTAATACAGAGGAAGCTGTGCCACTATAGACATCCCATAGTAATACAGAGGAAGCTGTGCCACTATAGACATCCCATAGTAATACAGAGGAAGCTGTGCCACTATAGACATCCCATAGTAATACAGAGGAAGCTGTGCCACTATAGATATCCCATAGTAATACAGAGGAAGCTGTGCCCCTATAGGACATCCCATAGTAATACAGAGGTATCTGTGCCACTATAGACATCCCATAGTAATACAGAGGAAGCTGTGCCCCTATAGACATCCCATAGTAATACAGAGGTATCTGTGCCACTATAGACATCCATAGTAATACAGAGGAAGCTGTGCCACTATAGATATCCCATAGTAATACAGAGGAAGCTGTGCCCCTATAGACATCCCATAGTAATACAGAGGAAGCTGTGCCACTATAGACATCCCATAGTAATACAGAGGAAGCTGTGCCACTATAGACATCCCATAGTAATACAGAGGAAGCTGTGCCACTATAGACATCCCATAGTAATACAGAGGAAGCTGTGCCACTATAGACATCCCATAGTAATACAGAGGAAGCTGTGCCACTATAGACATTCCATAGTAATACAGAGGAAGCTGTGCCACTATAGACATCCCATAGTAATACAGAGGAAGCTGTGCCACTATAGATATCCCATAGTAATACAGAGGAAGCTGTGCCACTATAGACATCCCATAGTAATACAGAGGAAGCTGTGCCACTATTGACATCCATAGTAATACAGAGGAAGCTGTGCCCACTATAGACATCCCATAGTAATACAGAGGTATCTGTGCCACTATAGACATCCCCATAGTAATACAGAGGAAGCTGTGCCACTATAGACATCCCATAGTAAATACAGAGGAAGCTGTGCCCCTATAGACATCCCATAGTAATACAGAGGAAGCTGTGCCCCTATAGACATCCCATAGTAATACAGAGGAAGCTGTTGCCACTATAGACATCCCATAGTAATACAGAGGTATCTGTGCCCTATAGACATCCGATAGTAATACAGAGGTATCTGTGCCACTATAGACATCCCATAGTAAATACAGAGGTATCTGTGCCACTATAGACATCCCATAGTAATACAGAGGAAGCTGTGCCACTATAGACATCCCATAGTAATACAGAGGAAGCTGTGCCACTATTAGACATCCCATAGTAATACAGAGGAAGCTGTGCCACTATAGACATCCCATAGTATACAGAGGAAGCTGTGCTACTATAGACATCCCATAGTAATACAGAGGAAGCTGTGCCACTATAGACATCCCATAGTAATACAGAGGAAGCTGTGCCACTATAGACATCCCATAGTAATACAGAGGAAGCTGTGCCACTATAGACATCCCATAGTAATACAGAGGTATCTGTGCCACTATAGACATCCCATAGTAATACAGAGGAAGCTGTGCCACTATAGACATCCCATAGTAATACAGAGGAAGCTGTGCCACTATAGATATCCCATAGTAATACAGAGGTATCTGTGCCACTATAGACATCCCATAGTAATACAGAGGAAGCTGTGCCACTATAGACATCCCATAGTAATACAGAGGAAGCTGTGCCACTATAGACATCCCATAGTAATACAGAGGAAGCTGTGCCACTATAGACATCCCATAGTAATACAGAGGAAGCTGTGCCACTATAGACATCCCATAGTAATACAGAGGAAGCTGTGCCACTATAGACATCCCATAGTAATACAGAGGAAGCTGTGCCACTATAGACATCCCATAGTAATACAGAGGAAGCTGTGGCCACTATAAGACATCCCATAGTAATACAGAGGAAGCTGTGCCACTATAGACATCCCATAGTAATACAGAGGGTATCTGTGCCACTATAGACATCCCATAGTAATAACAGATGAAGCTGTGCCACTATAGACATCCCATAGTAATACAGAGGGAAGCTGTGCCACTATAGACATCCCATAGTAATACAGAGGTATCTGTGCCACAATAGACATCCCATAGTAATACAGAGGAAGCTGTGCCACTATAGACATCCCATAGTAATACAGAGGTATCTGTGCCACTATAGACATCCCATAGTAAATACAGAGGAAGCTGTGCCAACTATAGAACATCCCATAGTAATACAGAGGAAGCTGTGCCGACTATAGACATCCCATAGTAATACAGAGGTATCTGTGCCACTATAGACATCCCATAGTAATACAGAGGAAGCTGTGCCACTATAGACATCCCATATTAATACAGAGGAAGCTGTGCCACTATAGACATCCCATAGTAATACAGAGGTAGCTGTGCCACTATAGATATCCCATAGTATTACAGAGGAAGCTGTGCCACTATAGACATCCCATAGTAATACAGAGTAAGCTGTGCCACTATAGACATCCCATAAGTAATACAGAGGTAGCTGTGCCACTATAGACATCCCATAGTAAATACAGAGGAAGCTGTGCTCAACTATAGACATCCCATAGTAATACAGAGGTATCTGTGCCACTATAGACATCCCATAGTAATACAGAGGTATCTGTGCCACTATAGACATCCCATAGTAATACAGAGGAAGCTGTGCCACTATAGACATCCCATAGTAATACAGAGGAAGCTGTGCCACTATAGATATCCCATAGTAATACAGAGGTATCTGTGCCACTATAGACATCCCATAGTAATACAGAGGAAGCTGTGCCCCTATAGACATCCCATAGTAATACAGAGGAAGCTGTGCCACTATAGACATCCCATAGTAATACAGAGGAAGCTGTGCCCCTATAGACATCCCATAGTAATACAGAGGTATCTGTGCCACTATAGACATCCCATAGTAATACAGAGTAAGCTGTGCCACTATAGACATCCCATAGTAATACAGAGGTATCTGTGCCACTATAGACATCCCATAGTAATACAGAGGTATCTGTGCCACTATAGACATCCCATAGTAATACAGAGGTATCTGTGCCACTATAGACATCCCATAGTAATACAGAGGAAGCTGTGCCACTATAGACATCCCATAGTAATACAGAGGTATCTGTGCCACTATAGACATCCCATAGTAATACAGAGGAAGCTGTGCCCCTATAGACATCCCATAGTAATACAGAGGTATCTGTGCCACTATAGACATCCCATAGTAATACAGAGGTAGCTGTGCCACTATAGACATCCCATAGTAATACAGAGGTATCTGTGCCACTATAGACATCCCATAGTAATACAGAGGAAGCTGTGCCCCTATAGACATCCCATAGTAATACAGAGGTATCTGTGCCACTATAGACATCCCATAGTAAATACAGAGGAAGCTGTGCCACTATAAGACATCCCATAGTAATACAGAGGTATCTGTGCCACTATAGACATCCCATAGTTATACAGAGGCTTGCTGTGCCACTCATAGTCATCCCAGAGTAATACAGAGGTATCTGTGCGTCCTATAGACATCCCCATAGTAATACAGAGGTATTGTGCCACTATAGACATCCCATAGTACCATACAGAGGTATCTGTGCCACTATAGACATCCCATAGTATACAGAGGAAGCTGTGCCACTATAGACATCCGATAGTAGATACAGAGGTATCTGTGCCTACTATAGGACATCCCATAGTAATATCAGAGGAAGCTGTGGCCACTAAGACATCCCATAGTAATACAGGAGGTATCTGTGCACTATAGACAGCCATAGTAATACAGAGGAAGCTGTGCCACTATAGACATCCCATAGGTAATGAGCAGGAGGAAGGGCTGTGCCACTATAGACATCCCATAGTAATACAGAGGTATCTGTGTCACTATAGACATCCCATAGTAATACAGAGGAAGCTGTGCCACTATAGACATCCCATAGTAATACAGAGGAAGCTGTGCCACTATAGACATCCCATAGTAATACAGAGGAAGCTGTGCCACTATAGACATCCCATAGTAATACAGAGGAAGCTGTGCCACTATAGACATCCCATAGTAATACAGAGGTATCTGTGCCACTATAGACATCCCATAGTAATACAGAGGAAGCTGTGCCACTATAGACATCCCATAGTAATACAGAGGTATCTGTGCCACTATAGACATCCCATAGTAATACAGAGGAAGCTGTGCCACTATAGACATCCCATAGTAATACAGAGGAAGCTGTGCCACTATAGACATCCCATAGTAATACAGAGGTATCTGTGCCACTATAGACATCCCATAGTAATACAGAGGAAGCTGTGCCACTATAGACATCCCATAGTAATACAGAGGAAGCTGTGCCACTATAGACATCCCATAGTAATACAGAGGTATCTGTGCCACTATAGACATCCCATAGTAATACAGAGGAAGCTGTGCCACTATAGACATCCCATAGTAAATACAGAGGAAGCTGTGCCACTATAGACATCCCATAGTAATACAGAGGTATCTGTGCCACTATAGACATCCCATAGTAATACAGAGGAAGCTGTGCCACTATAGACATCCCATAGTAATACAGAGGTATCTGTGCCACTATAGACATCCCATAGTAATACAGAGGTATCTGTGCCACTATAGACATCCCATAGTAATACAGAGGAAGCTGTGCCACTATAGACATCCCATAGTAATACAGAGGAAGCTGTGCCACTATAGATATCCCATAGTAATACAGAGGTATCTGTGCCACTATAGACATCCCATAGTAATACAGAGGAAGCTGTGCCCCTATAGACATCCCATAGTAATACAGAGGAAGCTGTGCCACTATAGACATCCCATAGTAATACAGAGGAAGCTGTGCCCCTATAGACATCCCATAGTAATACAGAGGTATCTGTGCCACTATAGACATCCCATAGTAATACAGAGGAAGCTGTGCCACTATAGACATCCCATAGTAATACAGAGGAAGCTGTGCCACTATAGACATCCCATAGTAATACAGAGGAAGCTGTGCCACTATAGACATCCCATAGTAATACAGAGGTATCTGTGCCACTATAGACATCCCATAGTAATACAGAGGAAGCTGTGCCACTATAGACATCCCATAGTAATACAGAGGTATCTGTGCCACTATAGACATCCCATAGTAATACAGAGGAAGCTGTGCCACTATAGACATCCCATAGTAATACAGAGGTATCTGTGCCACTATAGACATCCCATAGTAATACAGAGGAAGCTGTGCCACTATAGACATCCCATAGTAATACAGAGGTATCTGTGCCACTATAGACATCCCATAGTAATACAGAGGAAGCTGTGCCACTATAGACATCCCATAGTAATACAGAGGAAGCTGTGCCCCTATAGACATCCCATAGTAATACAGAGGTATCTGTGCCACTATAGACATCCCATAGTAATACAGAGGAAGCTGTGCCACTATAGACATCCCATAGTAATACAGAGGGAAGCTGTGCCACTATAGACATCCCATAGTAATACAGAGGTATCTGTGCCACTATAGACATCCCATAGTAATACAGAGGAAGCTGTGCCACTATAGACATCCCATAGTAATACAGAGGAGCTGTGCCACTATAGACATCCCATAGTAATACAGAGGAAGCTGTGCCACTATAGACATCCCATAGTAATACAGAGGAAGCTGTGCCACTATAGACATCCCATAGTAATACAGAGGTATCTGTGCCACTATAGACATCCCATAGTAATACAGAGGAAGCTGTGCCACTATAGACATCCCATAGTAATACAGAGGAAGCTGTGCCACTATAGACATCCCATAGTAATACAGAGGAAGCTGTGCCACTATAGACATCCCATAGTAATACAGAGGAAGCTGTGCCACTATAGACATCCCATAGTAATACAGAGGAAGCTGTGCCACTATATACATCCCATAGTAATACAGAGGAAGCTGTGCCACTAAGTCATCCCATAGTAATACAGAGGTATCTGTGCCACTATAGACATCCCATAGTAATACAGAGGAAGCTGTGCCACTATAGATATCCCATAGTAATACAGAGGAAGCTGTGCCACTATAGACATCCCATAGTAATACAGAGAAGCTGTGCCACTATAGACATCCCATAGTAATACAGAGGAAGCTGTGCCACTATAGACATCCCATAGTAATACAGAGGAAGCTGTGCCACTATAGAAATCCCATAGTAATACAGAGGAAGCTGTGCCACTATAGACATCCCATAGTAATACAGAGGAAGCTGTGCCACTATAGACATCCCATAGTAATACAGAGGAAGCTATGCCACTATAGACATCCCATAGTAATACAGAGGTATCTGTGCCCCTATAGACATCCCATAGTAATACAGAGGTATCTGTGCCACTATAGACATCCCATAGTAATACAGAGGTATCCTGTTGCCACTATAGACATCCCATAGTAAATACAGAGGTAAGCTGTGCCACTATAGACATCCCATAGTAATACAGAGGAAGCTGTGCCACTATAGACATCCCATAGTAATACAGAGGTATCTGTGCCACTATAGACATCCCATAGTAATACAGAGGAAGCTGTGCCACTATAGACATCCCATAGTAATACAGAGGTATCTGTGCCACTATAGACATCCCATAGTAATACAGAGGAAGCTGTGCCACTATAGACATCCCATAGTAATACAGAGGAAGCTGTGCCACTATAGACATCCCATAGTAATACAGAGGAAGCTGTGCCACTAATAGACATCCCATAGTAATACAGAGGAAGCTGTGCCA